>NC_092784.1:49256986-49556986 GCF_047496795.1 Chiloscyllium punctatum
CCCCCCCTCTCCTCTTCCCCCCCCCTCTCCTCTTCCCCCCCCCTCCTCCTCTTCCCCCCCCCTCTCCTCTTCCCCCCCCCCCTCTCCTCTTCCCCCCCCCCTCTCCTCTTCCCCCCCCCCTCTCCTCTTCCCCCCCCTCTCCTCTTCCCCCCCCTCTCCTCTTCCCCCCCCCTCTCCTCTTCCCCCCCCCTCTCCCTCCCCCCCCTCCTCTCCCCCCCCCCCCCTCCTCCTCTCCCCCCCCCCCCCTCCCCCCCTCTCCCCCCCCCCCCTCCCTCTCCCCCCCCCTCTCCTCTCCCCCCCCCCTCTCCTCTTCCCCCCCTCTCCTCTTCCCCCCCCTCTCCTCTTCCCCCCCCTCTCCTCTTCCCCCCCCTCTCCTCTTCCCCCCCCCTCTCCTCTTCCCCCCCCCTCTCCTCTTCCCCCCCCCTCTCCTCTTCCCCCCCCTCTCCTCTTCCCCCCCCTCTCCTCTTCCCCCCCCTCTCCTCTTCCCCCCCCTCTCCTCTTCCCCCCCCTCTCCTCTTCCCCCCCCTCTCCTCTTCCCCCCCCTCTCCTCTTCCCCCCCCTCTCCTCTTCCCCCCCCTCTCCTCTTCCCCCCCCTCTCCTCTTCCCCCCCCTCTCCTCTTCCTCCTCCTCCTCCTCTTCCTCCTCCTCCTCCTCCTCCTCCTCCTCCTCCTCCTCCTCCTCCTCCTCCTCCTCCTCCTCCTCCTCCTCCTCCTCCTCCCCTACCCCCTCTCCCCTACCCCCCTCCTCCCCACCCCACAACTCACCTCACCTCTCGTCACCCCCTCTCCTTCCCCTCACCACCCCTCCCTTCTTCTCCCCTCTCCTTCTCCCCACCTCCCCTCTCCTCATCTCCTCCCCTCAACCACTCCCCTCCGCCTCCCCTCCACTCCGCCATTACCTCACCTCACCGCTCCTCTCTGTTCTCTTCAACCCCTCCCCACCCCCCTGCCCTGTCCTCCCTTCTCCTCTCCTCTCTCTTGCTCCTGTCTCTCCTCTCCCCCCCCCTCCCCATTCACCTACTTTTCCCTCTCCCCTACTTTCCCCTTCCTCTCCTCTCCTCCCCTTCCTCTCCTCCCCTTCCTCCCCTCTCCCCTCTCTCCCACTCTGCCCTCTCCCCTCCCTGGTTGATAATTCTTGGGTACGGGTGATCCTCCACTAAAGAACCATTTTGGGTAGTTTTTGAAACAACAAGTATTGATGGGCTGTTCCACTGCAAGGGGCATCATGGTACCACATCCAGTTCCCATTGGACATCTCCCCACACCTGGTTTCTGGCAGTAGTGGCTTCGGGATAGCAGTTATGAGCAGAATGCTTCCTTAACTGTTGGCTCGAGAGCTCTGGGTCCATGATGACCATAGAGGCGCTAGATGAATGCAAGTTAACATAGTGGCAGGTGACATAGTCCTCTGTGAAGGGCTATCAGATGAAACCACATTAAAGCTGTGACGATGGTCAGTTAATCTCTGGAATCCGAGATCTTCCCTGTTTAGATGCCACAGTAATCCAGAAGGCAGTGATTTATTTACTGAGCTGTCCACATTCACACCGATGCCAAAACAACATGTCGTGTGTGTCACTGCTACAGATGGTTTTTGCTGATTTTACTCTCTGCCCGAGGGACTGTTTGCTACCCTCGAGGGTTTGGAGTTCCCAGAGGAATAACTCTCTATCCAGCTTTCCATCCCTGCGTTCCAGCTCAATTTCCAGGAAAGAGATGGAGCTGTTCCCAGATGTCTGTCGCTAGGTTACGTCTTGGTTTGATCTCAGACCTTCCCTGCAGCGACTGGAGTGAGATTTCCCACTGTCTTGGGCATGGGGTGGGGGGAAACGGAGACTGTGAGCTGGCAGAGAGAAGAGGATAGACAACACCTTTTGTGGTGGTGGTGGTTTTGGGGGGGGGTGGGGGGCATGTGTCCAGCAGATATTTTTGACTCTGGGCAAGACTCCAATCCTGGGGCTTGTAAATCCTCTCTGCTTTCCTTTTGATAACGCAGTACCCAGTTTGAGGTTTATTGAGTAGTTTGGTTTGAGTCTGCCTCTGTGTAGTGTAAGTAGGGAGTGGATGCACCAAATAGCCCCCTTTTGTGCAGTAATGACTCTGTGCGTTGGGATTTACTTGGGAGGTAGATGTTACCACGCCCGCCCCCGCTTCAGAGGCCAGGCCCATGTCCACTTTCCCAGGTCACCCTTCACTTGGCTTCACGACTCTCGGCTCAGGATGAGATTCCATACAATGAGCACGCTATCTCCCTGGTCGCCAGGTCCTCGGGTGCGACTTGAGCCCAGAGCGTCTGAGCTCCGATACCTCTGTCCTCCCCTTTCAAGGGGTAACTGAGATAGTCCATGCTCACTGAGCCTGGCTGGTGAGGAATGCTGGGAAGGCGCAGTCTGTCCTTGACCAATTCATGTGACCTCAGAAACAGCCTGAGCCGAGTTAAAGGGACAACTACTAAAAAAACAAGAGGATTACAACAGTAAACGTGATTCTACTCAATCACGTCAAGAGGCCAGCATCAGTTCAACAGTTCAGTGATCGTTGCAATGAAATGGATTTGGATGGATCACTGCCTGACAGGTAAAATCTGAAGGTTAATGCAAGGACAGGGGAGCAGGTCGTATTTTACAGCTGGCTATTGGATTTCAAACGATATGTTTCAATTAGAAATTCACAGAATTAATTGGCATCTTCAACAGAGCGAGTGAAAAGCAGGTGATTCTGACTAAATACTGGTCGATCACTGGGGTGGCTGATCTCTGGCCCCAGTGATCACTAGATTGGATCGAGTGATCACTGGGACGGTTGATTGCTGGATCAAGGGACCGCTGGATCAGGAGCTCACTGGTCTGGGGGACTGCTGCTGTGGTCATTATCACCGAACTGGGGAACTGCTCTGCTGGTCACTGTCATTGCTGTCCTGGAATGATTTATATCACCATAGAAACAAGCCTGCTGTTTTATTTCAAACAAAGCCAGCCAATAACCAGAAAACAAAGAAGTAAACACATATTTTGTTCAACCACATCTTCCTCTGGAGTGTGGGGAAATATTGTGGGATGCGCTATATTGTGTTCAGACAAATATTTGATTAGAAGCTGCTTTGAGTTAGATTCTGTCTATGGTTTCCAAATGCATGACACAGCTGCATGGTGTGGGCTTGTGTTCACTGCTTCCTCCTCCACAGTCACAGAACTGGCTTTAGGAACAGCATCTTCACTCACTCCCCCTCCCATCCCCATGTCCTCCCCTCTCACTCTCTCTCTCACTCACTCTCTCTCTCACTCTCTCTCTCTCTCTCTCTCTCTCACTCTCTCTCTCACTCTCTCTCTCACTCTCTCTCTCACTCTCTCTCTCACTCTCTCTCTCACTCTCTCTCTCACTCTCTCTCTCTCTCTCACTCTCTCTCTCACTCTCTCTCTCACTCTCTCTCTCACTCTCTCTCTCACTCTCTCTCTCACTCTCTCTCTCACTCTCTCTCTCACTCTCTCTCTCACACAGACACACACTCAACACTCACTCTCAGTCTCTCACATTCTCTCACGGATACACACTCAACACTCACTCTCAGTCTCTCACACTCACACGGATACACACACACTCTCTCACTCTCACACACATACTTGTGGACATGCCTACTGCTGCATTTCAGAATTACTCTCAAGATAAATGAACGACCATACTGGTGTTTTAAAGAAACCTTGGGCATTCAGATCTGAAACGTTGGAACCTCCCAGACTAACGAAC
Source organism: Chiloscyllium punctatum (assembly GCF_047496795.1). NCBI lineage: Eukaryota > Metazoa > Chordata > Chondrichthyes > Orectolobiformes > Hemiscylliidae > Chiloscyllium > Chiloscyllium punctatum. The sequence goes on from NC_092784.1 coordinate 49,260,730, forward strand.
GTTTGAACAGTAGAACATTTAGCCAACTTGTTTGTTCCCACGGACCAGCTCGCTCCACAATCACAAGTCAGTTTGACCAAGTCCAGAGCAGCTTCACACGACTAATCCCTGGGTGAAGGGCTTGACCTATGAGGAGCATTTGAGTATTCTGGCTCTGCACACAGTGTAGTTTGGGAGGCTGAGGGGGGACCGAGAGGCCTGCAGAGAGTGGACGCAGAGAAGATGTTTCCACCAGCAGGAGAGACTGGGACCTGAGGGCACAACCTCCGGGATGACCCTTTAGAACTGAAATGAGGAAGAATTTCTTCAGTCAGAGGGTGGCAAACCTGTGGAATTCATTACTGCAGAGGGCTGTGTATTTAAAATGAAAGGCTGGCGTGTTATTTAAAACAGATAGTTTCCTGATAAGCAAGGGGATCGAGGGTTACAGGGAGAAGACAGGAGAATGGGGGTGAGAAACAAATGATTGAATGGCAGAGCAGATTCGACAGGCTGAATGGCACAATTCCTCTACTACATCTCGAGTCTGTGGCCCCTGCACTGATGTCTCTCGTATATCATGCCCCCCGCCCAGTGTTCTCTTAGTGAAATATCTCCCTGAGACTATGCAAAAACTGCCTTTGGTTTGTGAACTGTGTGTGATGCTGCCAGTGCCATTGGAGAAGGTGATGAACAGCAGTCGGTTTTTGAAATGGAAGAACACTACAGTGATGTGAGGGACTGGAAGCAAGTGTATGGATGAATTACAAATATTGCGACAAATGAGCTGCAGTAGAAAGTATTTCCTTGGCAGGATTGAGCTTGTGGGGCTTTCCTGGGGACAGACGTGGAACAGCATCACAGCAACGGTCCCTGTCAGTACACCCACACTAAGATCTAAGCTCTGAAGTACGGAATGGTCAGGTCTCCTTTGCTGCATCTTTTCAAACATATTTGTATTATCTGCTGCCCCACTCTTTGAGTTATCCTTCAACTCAGAGACTAAACACTTGCTGTACCAGGGTCAAAGCTGATCTTGATCACAGATACAGGACTTTTCAGGATAAGGCAGAGGGGAAGCAGCAGCAAACTGAAGAACCTTGTAGCAGCACAATCCACCCCATTTCAGTACAATCAATGGTGCTTCTAGTTTCCACTGTTAAGTGCCACAATGTGATGGAGCTGCTGTACTTGTCGCACAGATAGGAACTGTGTTGATATTTAACAATGCCCTTTCTGTTCACACTTGAAGTCAGCTTTCAAACAAACTGCTACCTCCTGCTCCCTGTGTTTTGTGCTCTTTCTTTGTACACACCATTAGACCCATACAAGATCTCAAAGGCAGTGCGCTCACCCCACACACCACAGACTAACACTCTCCTGCACACTCGCCCCCCACACACTTGTGTGCACACTCTCACCCACACACACACTCACGCACTCTCTATATCATACACACACTCACGCGCACTCTCTCTCTCACACACACACTCACGCTTTCTCTCTCTCTCTCTCACACACACACACTCGCACGCTCTCTCTCTTACACACACAGTCTCACATGCTCTCTCACTCACACACAAACATACACACACACTCACACGCTCTCTCTCACACAGACATACAGTCTCTCACTCTCTCACACAGTCTCACATGCTCTCTCACTCACACACAAACATACACACACACACTCACACGCTCTCTCTCACACAGACATACAGTCTCTCACTCTCTCTCTCACACACAGTCTCACATGCTCTCTCACTCTCACACAAACACAAACACACACATTGTCGTGGCAAACTTTGGATGGGTTCCAGTTTTATTGATAAGAGAATGGAGAAACTCAGTGAGATCAGTAGAAGGTTGGATTATCATTTGGGGGAAAACTCACTTGCAGCACTATGGAGCTAGTACAAGGGGATGGTGCTGACTGTGCAGAGAGCTGCATACCCTCCAGGATGAATGGCCGCCAGCTGTACTATACCAATGCAATGTCATCCAGAACATTTGACAATCTGAGGGAACTCGAACAGCATTCTCTCCATTTCACCTATCCCTGATGTTTCTTTCCCCTCGTGTTGATTCTCTGGAAAGTAGTTACAGATCTAACTTTATTTTCGTTGAACTGTGTCTCAGTGAGACATGTATCAAAAACTCACTCCGTTTTCTCCCTGTGCTGGTAGTTACATTTCAGAGGTGCCCTCTTAAGCTATTGACTCACCAACCAGTGGAAACACATTGCCCCTGTTGAATGTAAGTTTGATCACCTCCATCAGCCATGGTTTTGCTTTCCTGTCTGAGAGGAAGGCTTAAGGATAAATCACATTGCAACGTGGGGCCGGGGCAGGGCAGAATTAATGTGCAAGAAGGTCAGGAGTTCAAGACCCTGGGATGTTTCTGACTTAATTATTTTGTCGAATTTAATTCATTCCCCATCTGACTATGAGACATTCCAACTCGAAGGAAGTGAACATTGACACTTCCCAACCCGCCCATACAGTCCATATTTCCTGACTTTGGATTGACCAGAAATGCCAGTTGTGGAGAATTTCTCCGGGCAATCTCCCCTGACAACAACCAGGGCAGGAAGACCGAAAGAGAGTGAGAGAGAATTTCTTTTAAAATGCAGCATTCTTTGTCAGTTTTTAAACTTGATACTGTCCTCCAGCAGTAAATAATTTCACACACAAGCAGCTCGGTTCTGTAATTGGGGGGGGGGTGCAAAGTCTGGATTGCAGATGTGTGTGGATTTATAGAAAACAACAGAAAGATTGAGCTTGAAAGGCAAGGCAAAAAGGAATGTTCCTGAGAGATAGAAGGCTTGGAATCTTGCCTGGTCTGATGGGACAGACATAACCCAGATTTAATTTGGCCTGTTGTTTCGGTGAGGCCTGGCAGTATTTTCACTAGGGCACAACAAAAACAAGGACTTGTGTTTAACTCGTGCCCCCAGACACAATAAGATATCCCATGGCATTTGACAGCAGTCACAAGAGGAGGTCTTTGTGCTGATGATCGCAACGTTGAAAAAAGGGGTTGGCATGCAGGAGAGAGAGAGAGAGAGAGAGAGAGAGAGAGGGGGGTCAAGAGAAGTTTGGAGAAAAAGACAGCTTTAGGGAATGTTTTCCAGAGCTTAGGGCCAAAGCAGCTGAAGGCACGGCCACATATAGTGGAGTGATTAAAGTGTGGTCAGTGTAGGAGCAGTGCAGAGATCTCGGAGCATTGCCAGAGGAGATTACAGATGTAAAGATTGGCAAGGTAGTGTGGGGATTTGAATACACCTCCATTCACCCTCTGGGCAGTAGCAGAGATGGGGATTCGAGGCATGCTTTCAACTGGTTTGGCTTGACACTGTACCACAGTTCCTACACCACGGCACTGGGCCAGTTGTATTTTCTGTGTTTGTGCCTGCTTCCTTCCAGCTCATTCTTTCATTCTGTTTGTTCATCCTGCCTTCCCCCGCCCCAGAGACAAATAGATCTGTCCTCCGCCTCAATCTAACACCTTAGTCTTTCAGAGATAGTACTCATCACGGGGTTTGGCTGTAACTAGGAGCGACGCATAGACCCGCAATGTCTGGTCACCCCGACTCCCTCTAAACATTCTGATTTAATTTGATTTGATCTATTGTTGTGACGTGTACCTAAATACAGTGAGAAGCTTTGTTTTGCGACCGGTACAGGCAGACCATAACAAACAAGGACATGCAGATCATAGGGCACTTAGGCAGAGTGTGGCATTTGAGGTTACAACTGCTTCAGAGGTGTACTAAAACAAGATTAACATTAAATGTGAAGTTAGAGAGATCCATTCAGCAGTCTAATAGCAACAGGGAAGACGCTGTTCTTGGTCAGTGTGCTCACGTTTCGGTATCTTCTGCCTGACGGTCAAGTTTGGAAGCAAGTCCCTACTGCATGGTCCAGGCAAGCTGGGGTTAAATATTTAAAGTGTAGCTTTAACAAGACAGTATAGCAGCCTCAGTGTCCCACTCCAGTTCTACTGTAGGCCATGAGCAACTAGTAGAGCAGACAATTGTATAGCATGAGGTTGATTGAGAAAAGCAACTGTGGGTAGTTAGCTGTTTCACATTGGATGTGAGAATAACCATGGCAGAATCAGTAATACCATGGATCACCATTCTAATCTTCTAATTGTTTTTGTAATATGCATAAAACATCTAAAGGAAAACAATTCCTGAGCTGGAATGAAAATAGTTCTCGTATGTTTTGACAACACATCTATCCTAGGACAAGCCAAACAGAGACATGCACAAGAATTCCTAGAAGCATAGCATTCCAACCAGAACTCTATCAACAAACTCGTCAACTTGGAACCTGTTTACCACTGAGAAAAAGAACAGGAAATGACATCAACACCGTAAATGACATCACCAAGCCAAGGAAACCTAAACATGAATAGAAAGTGGGTCACTTAACACCAGCGCTTCACTGATGATGTTACCTAGCATGGTGACAAAACATCTGAGAATGAACGTTCCAGCTCACTGAGCAAACGTACATCCAGAAAATAGTTCTATTTCTACTTTTCAAATTGTCATGATTGTATTTCTTTAACACCTTTAATAATGCCATAAAATGTTTTGAGTGGCTGAATGAGAGTAGCAATCCCTGAGCAGTGAGTTAGAGAAGGGGTGACTTTTGGAAGACAATTGTTCTCTGATGAAGTTTATGGGGAAAGAGAAGAAAGATTTTCCTAAAGTTGAGAGAGAGCAGATTTCCTTTACTGCAGCCAAACTGGATGTGCCTGACGTTGGGCTTTAGTGAACAGCAAATCCATCCTTCAAGTAGATGTGTGGAAACTTCTACTAGCCAATAACTGAGCAAGTTCCAATATTGCTGCATAGATCCCCTGTTGATCCATTCATATTGTGAAAACTGAAGAGAGTCAGTGGGTCACCAGTGTCTGTGGAAAGAGGAACAGAGTTAGTGATTCAGAATGATGATGTTTTGTCAAAACTGTCATAACTGAAAGATATAATGAGCTGTCAGCAAGGAAGCAGCAGGAGGATGGAGAGGGAAGGACCAAAAGGGTAATCTATTCATACAATGCACTTCTACAGAATCCAATAGCGTGTAGAAGCAAAGGTAATTCTTCATTTCCAAGTTGTCAGACAACACAGAAACAGACTCCAACCAGTACATGCCAAACATCATCCCAAACTACACTAGACCCACCTTCCTGCTCCTGGCCTATATCCCTCCAAACCTTTCCCATTCATGTATTTATCCAAATGTTTAACTGTACCCACATCCACCACTTCCTCAGGAAGTTCATTCCACACATGAACCACCTTTTGTATAAAACATTTGCTGATCATGTCTGTTTTAAATCTCTCCCTTCTCACCTTAAATATGTGCCCCCTTGTCTTTAAATCCCCCGTTCTAGGGAAGAGAAACCTATCATTAGCCCTGTCTATATGATTTTATAAACCTCTATAAGGTCACCTCTCAACTTTCTACACTCCAGTAAAAAAACATAGAAAAGGCCCATTGAAGCCTTTCTTTATAACTCGAGCCTTCCATACCTGGCAGCATCCCAGTAAATCTCTTCTGAACCCTCTCCAGTTTAATCATCTCCTTCCTATGACAGGGAGATCTGAACTGGACACAGTATTCCAGAAGAGGTCTCACCAATGTCCTGAACAACCTCAACATAATGTCCCAATTCCTGTACTCAAAGGACTGAGCAATGAAGGCAAGTGTGCCAATCGCCTTTTTATCCACCCACTCTACATGTGATGCAGACTTCAAAGAATTATGTACATGTTCATTTTAGCTGTTTTGTCTCTTCCAGCTTCCCTTCCCTTCTTCATGGTGGAGTTCAATGCTGTCAAACCATACCGCCGGGGTTTTTACTGTAACGACGAGAGCATCGGTTACCCACTCAAGAAAGAGGAGACCATCAGTGACCCTGTGCTGTGCACCGCAGGCATCCTGATCACGGTTGTTGCGGTAAGTTTGTGTGTTTATTCTGCACGGTCCTTCTGTTTCAAATCTCTCTATCGATCTTTGATCTTTGCACGAGCAATCTATTCTTGGCCAAAAGGGAAGTTGTGAAGTCACCATTGGGGATTTGGACAGGGGGAGGAATCAGTCACGTCATCCAACGGTAAACATCGATGTCAGTCCCATTTGGTGGAAAGTCGATCCTCAATTCCATCCGCGGCAAATTCACCTCAAATCCATCCCAAAGTGATTGATCACTTGAGGACAAACTCTGTATAGCAGGTTGGTGTAGCAGGTTGTTAGATTTGTTTCTAAGGAGTACAATCTGTCTTTCCACGTCATGTGAAGGAGAAACAAAGTGCGTTGGGAACTTTGTACTATTGGTTGTAGTGTGACACAAAACAGAGAGCACTGGGCAGAGGAACTAACAGGAGATCTGGTTGCAGTTTCAGAGACCCCTTGACTAAATACTGAGAAACAAATGAAAGAAAATGGATATATAGATAGCAAACATATCTGTTTAACAGTGACCAAAAATAGCAGCTGGGTTGAATTTGGCGTGGGAGCACAAAGTATTAATGGAGGAAAAAGTAGAAGTTGCTGGAAAAGCTCAGCAGGTCTGGCAGCAGAGAGAAATCAGAGTTAACATTTCAGATTGAGTGACCCTTCCTCAGAATTTATTAATGAGGGCAGCTGTTGGGTGAGGATTGGGCTTTGTCTTACAGGAGTGAAATAGTGTCCCTATAGACCTAATCCTAGGAGAATTCAGTCACACACTCTGTTGCTAAGGGAAGGTCTGTCTTCAGGGGGTGGTGATGGTGAGGAATTGCATTTACATAGAGAGGAAACCTCAGAGTAATGCACCATCCCTGGGGGAGACTCTCGCTCTCTGGGTCTTGGAGTAACGTCCAGATAAATTCTTTGAATCATTCGGCCCATCAAGTCCACACCAACCCTCCGACGAGCATCCCACCCAGACCCACTCCCCCTACCCTAGGGGTAATCCTGCATTTACCAAGGCCAGTCCATCTAGCCTGCACATTATGGGGCAATTTAGCATGGCCAATCTACCTAACCTGCACATCTTTGGAGGAAACCTACATAGACACTGGGAGAATGTGCAAAGTCCCCACAGACAGTCCCCAGAGGGTGGAATCAAACCTGGGTCCCTGGCAATGAGGCTGCAGTGCTAACCACTGAGCCACCGTACCACCCTAAATTACATAAACAGCTTTGGGAAACAGCAGCTTGTACTCAGTATAGAATAGAATTAAATCCCTACAGTGTGGGGACAGGCCCTTCAGCCCAAGACCATATTGGCCCTCCAAAGAGTAACCCACCCAGACCCATTTCCCTACTATTCTACATTTACCCCTGACTAATGCACCTAACCTACATATCCCTGAGCACTGTGGGCAATTTTAGCATGGCCAATTCACCATGACCTGCACATCTTTGGACAGCAGGAGGAAACCCACACTGACACAGGGAGAATGTGCAAACTCCACACAGACAGTCTCCCGAGGCAGGAATCGAACCCAGGTCCCTGGTACTGTGAGACACCAGTGCTAACCACTGAGCCACCGTGCCACCCCAAATGAGTATGGGTATACTCACCTGCAGTGAGTAACTGAGGAGAAGAGAGCTCTGGAATTGAAAGCTAGAACAATGTGGTACATCAGGCTGTTGTTGCTCAGATGTCAGTCTGCTTGGGAGCACTGCATTACACACCAGCAGTTACTTATAGTGCCATGTTTGTACACTCCCTTGTATCTGCGTCTCTGAGAATACTAGCCTCTTCCGAGCCTAGTGAATCTTCAACTAACTGAGACAGCTGGTTAGGTGGGAAGGTGGAACAGCGAGCAGGCGACAAGAAGACAAACCTATATACTGAGTGCTTGGGATTTGCAATGTGCTGCCTCACAGGGCAGTGGCTAATGTTACTGCTTCCAAAAGAAAAAAAGGAATTAGGTAAATATTTAAAAGAAAGATGTAGGAATACAAAAAACAATCCAGAGAATGGAACTAACCAGATTGGTCCTTGCCCGAGCTGGTTGGGCTGAATGGCCTCCTCCAGTGCTGTACTATCCTGTGACAGGCAAACAATTGCAGATGCTCGAGATCTGAAATAAATACGGAAAACGCTGGTAGAGCTCACCAGGCCTAGGAACCATTAAACATTTCAGGTTAGCCTCCCCTCAGATTTCCAGCATTCACAGTATTTTTTTTAACTGTCTGATTAATATTCAATTCATAGCACAATCCCACTCAGAAACACTAACCTGCTCTGCATCAGGACAGGGAGCTGGGGAAGGTCACCGACTTTAAGGGCTTTATGATAGAATGGGGACCAATACGTTGTAAAGGACAGTTAAGAGGATGCAGCCTAACGATAATATCAGCTCTTTCAAGAGCAACTTACGTTTATACGTTTAACATGTTCCCAAGTCGCTTCACACCATGACATCAGCAAAGATTAGGTCAGGTGACCAAAATCTCAGTCAAAGGAGTGGGTTTTAACAAGTGTCAGATTGGAGTAAAGGGAGACTGAGCCTCAGCAAGGTATGGAGAGGGATTTCCAGAACTGAAGGCACAGCCACCGTTAGCAGTGTGATAGAAACTGTCCAGATATAAATAGGAATTCACTTTACTTTGACAGAAGGCCAGTACAAAGTAAATCTTGAATCAAACTCTTGAAAGACTGAATAGGAGGTAACACAGAGAAAGTCGAGCACCAGTATCAAGAATTAGAACAATAAGAGAGATAAGAAACAAGAAGAAAGCACTAAGGTTATCAACTCCTTTGATGTTCATTCCCCAAAATCTATAGTACATACACTGCCCAGTCCCTATAAGAGAGTAGCAGAATTTATGGGAACTTTAACAAGACCTGCTTAAATGGAAATATGGAACATCTGTCCAATCTGATTAGAGGTTAATCTTAACACAAGGTTATATAAAGATGTCGTTTGATGGGGAACAGATGCTGGAAAATCATCTAAGTGCAATTACGTTAACCCTGTGAGTGTTGTCACAAAACCTGGAGGATTGTATGAGTCCCAGAGAGAAATAAGGAAATGGTATTTGTTCTGGCTGTTGATGCTGACTGGGGGAATCATTCCATTTAAGGTACATGGCTTAATGTGGGCAATTAGTGTTGCACAAGTTGGTTTTCGGTTTAATTAAATCAGCAGAGATTATTACTAAACAGTGAGACCAAAATAATAGACTAAGTGTGTGACATTCCATTGGGGTGTCTTAATGAACGAGATTAAAATATTTTACCAAACTCTCTTCAATTCCAATCTCTTGGCTGAATGTTATTAAAGGGACTACAGTTTTCTCTTGCACTTTATTTTGGAGGGATTGTTTTTGGGAACCATTATGAAGTTGTACATTTTTTTTTACATTAGCCATTAATTAAATAGAGGCAGTGGCATCGTGGTAATGTCACTCAACTAATAATCTGGAACATTAGGCTCATGTCGAAATCTGACCATAACAGATAAGGGAATTTAAGTTCAAGAAAATCTGAAATTAAAAGCTCCTATAATAATGTCCGTATTGTTGTAAGGTTCACAGAGCCAGTCAGTCATAGTCATACAGCACTGAAACAGGCACTTCAGCCCAACCCATCCATGCTGACCAGATTTCCGAAACTGAACTACTCCTATCGGCCTGCATTTGGCTCATATCCCTCGAAACCTTTCCTATCCATGTACCTGTCCAAATGTCTTTTAAATGTTGTAATTGCACCTGCCTTTACCAATTCCTCTGGCAGCAAATTCCATATACACACCACCCTGTGATTTTGGAGGAGATTTGTAGCTCAGGTTGGGGTTCTGGTTGTAAGTTTGCTCGCTGAGCCGGTAGGTTTGTGTTCAGACCTGTTTCATCGCCGTGGTAACGTCATCAGTGAGCCTCTGGAGAAGCGCTGGTCATAGAGTCATAGAGATGTACAGCACAGAAACAGACCCTTCGGCCCAACTCGTCCATGCCGACCAGATATCCCAACCCAATCTAGTCCCACCTGTCAGCACCTGGTCATATCCCTCCAAACCCTTCCTATTCATATACCGATCCAGATGCCTCTTAAATGTTGCAATTGTACCAGCCTTCACCACACTCTCTGGCAGCTCATTGCATACACATACCACTCTCTGTGTGAAAAAGCTGTCCCTTAGGTCTCTTTTATATCTTTCCCCTCTCACCCTAAACCTATGGCCTCTAATTCTGGACTCCCCCAGTCTAGGGAAAAGACTTTGTCTATTTATCCTATCCATGCCCCTCATGATTTTATAAACCTCTATAAGGTCACCCCTCAGCCTTCGATGCTCCAGGGAAAACAGCCCCAGCCTGTTCAGCCTCTCCCTGTAGCTCAAATCCTCCAACCTTGGCAACATCCTCGTAAATCCTTTCTGAATCCTTTCAAGCTTCACAACATCTTTCCGATAGGAAGGAGACCAGAATTGCACACAATATACCAACAGCCTATAACAGCCACAACGTGACCTCCCAACTCCTGTACTCAATACTCTGATCAATAAAGGAAAGCATACCAAACGCCACCTTGTGCTCTGTCCCGCTTTCTATTTATGTGTCTGGGTCTCTTAAGGTGGGTGATAAGAACTGGAAATGTTATCACCCATTTTAAGAGACCAAGACACACAAATAGAAAGTGGGACAGAGCACCAGTGCTTCACCAGAGGCTCACTAATGATGTTACTTAGCGCGACGATGAAACAGGTCTGTAACCAAACCTACCAGCTCAGCGAACAAACATACAACCAGAACACACCACCCTCTGTGTGAAAACGTTACCCCTCAGATCCATTTTAAATCTTCCCCCTTTCACCTTAGACCTATGCCCTCTAGGTTTGGACTTTCATACCCTGGGGAAAAGAGTTTGTCTATTCACTTTATCTATGACCCTCATGGTTTTCTAAACCTTTATAAAGCCACCTCTCAGCCTTTGACGCTGCAGGGGAGAAATGTTCCAGTCTATCCCGCCTTTCCTTCTCACGCAAATCTTCCAGTCTCAGTAACATCCTTGGAAATCTTTTGTCCTCCCTTTCCAGTTTAATAACATCCTTCCTCTGGCAGGGCGATCAGAATTGTGCACAGTATTCCAAATGTGGCCTCGCCACTGTCTTGTACAGCTGTACGTGACCTCCCAATTCCTTTACTCATTGCACTTCCCAATGAAGGCAAGCATGCCCAATGCCACCTTCACCACCTTGTCTTCGTGCGACTCCACTTTCAAGGAACTATACACCTGCACCTCTATGTTTGACAACACTCTCCAGGGCCCTACCATTAAGTGTGTAAGTCCTGCCCTGGTTAGTCTTATCCAAATACAATGCCTCATATTTATCTAAATTAAGCAACTAATGTTGTTGGCTTTGCCGGTGGTGCCCACATCCCATACAAACGTAAAAGGAAACAAAAAGAAACATTGTCTTTTATATGTCTCCAAAAAATTTACTTAATTTATACCTGATTATTCATGCCTAATGTTCCTCAGAACTGAGCTGGTGAACCACCTTAAGTAGTTGATGTAGTGACAACAATCCTCTAACCCCTTTGGTAGGGGGATCTAGGATTTGAACTTGGTGATGATAGGATTGTAATGAATGTCCGAGGCAAGATTGATTTGAAGAGGAGCCCAAAGGTGGTGGTGTTCCCTTGCATTTTCTGTCTTTGCCATAAGACCATAGAGTCTTCGAGCTGTACAGCATGGAAACAGGCGCTTAGTTCCAACTTGTCCATGCCAACCAGATACCCTAAGTTAATCTAGTCCCATTTGCCAGTATTTGGCCCATATCCCTTTCAACCCTTCCCATTCATATACCCATCCAGACGCTTTTAAATGTTGTAATTGTATCAGCCTGCACCACTTCTTCTGGCAGCTCATTCCACACACACACACCACCCTCTGTGTGAAAATGTTACCCCTCAGGTCCCTTTTAAGTCTTTCCCCTCTCACCTTAAACCTATGCCCTCTAGTTTTGATATGGGAGTAGATTTAGGCCATCAAATCTGCTGTGCCATTTGATCACAGCTAACATGTTTCTCAACCTCATTCTCCTGCCTTCTCCCCTTAACCATTGATGCCTTTACTAGTCAAGAACATATCTACCTGTCTTAAACACACACGTAGTAAATGCTGGTGATGGAAATCAGGGCTTTGGGAGTTGCTGCAGCGTCCAAAGTGAGAGAAAGAAGGACTTTTAGTTTGAAAGCGTCTTTCACAACCTTGGGAAGTCCCGTTACATTTTATAAACGACGAGGTACTTCTGAAATGTAATTCATAATCATAATTTAGCAAGTTAACCTTTTTGACTGAATTGTCATTAATTCAGCAAGACATCGTTTCTGGGATTCAGTGGCGTCTGAGCTGCAGTCTGTGACCCAATATGTAGGAGCACAGTGGTTACTTCCAAGCTGACAGTGAAGGTAAACATTTGCAGCATTTGGAACTGGATATATTTTTAGCCTAAACATATAGTACCTGGTTTCAGGGCTTCCTGTGCACGAGAATGCTTTGGTGATGTAGTTATTTGAGAGGATTTAGCGAGATGAGAGTCTTATCAGCATTCCCAGCATTGTGGAATAATTTTCAGAATTCGTATATGTAATGTAAACTGTACCAAGTGAACGGGAGCAAGGAAAATCCCAGTTACAACTCGACGACTTTGACTCTCCCACAATAGCTATCAAACTCTGCCCCATCAGCTTTGGGTTGTTTGTTGAGTGTTCACATGTGCCTCAAAGCGTGTATGTCCCTCTGTTCTGACAATGTGCAAGGGGAGGTGAGGGGGGACTCATTAGGTCTGCCTTTGCTCAGAAGTCAGATGCATGCTGGGCAGGATCAACCTCGAAAGGTCAGTGCCCTGCAGCTCCTGAACTTGGCGGTCAGAGCTATGAGCTGAGGCAGTATCAGGGCTCACCTTCCCTGTTGCATTTATTCCCCCTTGAATTCTCTGCTTCAGCAAGGCTGTTCGTCGTGCTCTTGCAAATCAGAACACAAGACACCAGCACCTCAACGCTGCTGTGGAGTCATCGAATTGTGCGTTTCAACTATTTTTGAGCCCCCATTCCCCACACCTTCGTGTGATTCACAAAGGCGACAGAGAATTCCACCACCAGGGACAGGAGTTTTCTGGAATTTTGAAGGTGTGTTCCATTGTCTTGGAGGATGTTGTGGTGTGGTTGAGGGTCGCTCTCAACCAATCAAGTGGATTTGTGCTTTGTGTCTTTGTAGACGGTGGACAGGTTTTGGGAAGTCAGGGAGTCACATGTTTCAGATTGCCCAGCCTCTGATTTGCTCTTTCTCTGTAACATTTGTGCAGCTGGTCCAGTTAGGGCTCTGATGAATTAACTGATCGTTTGCGAAGGTCTCATTTACTTTAGCGGTGGATGGAGTTGCCCATCATATGGACAGTTGCCTGCGCAACTGTCTCTGGTGTGTGTGTCTGGTGGTTTTCTGAGGTTCATTTTCATCTTTATCTTGAATGTAAGGAATCACAGTTCCATAGAACCATTGGCATCTCTCTCCATTGTAGATAGATAGAGAGAGAGAGAGAGAGAGAGACAATTAGTCATGTGCAATTTGAGGCTAACAAAACCACAAGGTTGGGGTAAAGTGCCAAACCACAGCCTCCATGAACTCTGACAGCTGGTTTAGGGATTGACCCCATGCTGTTGGCTTTGGTCTGCACCCATGCCCTCATCGTCCAGCCAACCGTGCTAACTGCCCCCAGGCTCTTGGAAGGCTATGGGATACAGTGTTGGACTCTTGCTCAGATTTGATCATTGTTGGGTTACCATTCAGAGGATATCTGTTTACAGTCTGTATGACATGGGATATAGAGCCACGTGTGGGTCACACAGTGTATTTCTGGCTCAGAATTCATTTGTCCACAACCTGCAAAGAGGCTGAGGAGTCAACTCCAGGGAACAAGCAGTGAGCCGATTGAGTTGATTCCTATCAAACGTGCGACTCTGTTAGTGCTGAGTCAGTGTGTTGCTGCCTGCCAGCTGGAAATTGGCAGAGAGACTGACAGAGAGGTTTCTTTCACTCGGTGTGTTGCTGCATTGAGAAGATGCAATACCTTCCCAAATCGGCAGACTACACAAAGGCGATATGCCAATTCAGAAACATTGGCCACAGCTAGACCCATAACTAGGCCCATATGTCACATACTGGATTAGTGGTGCTGGAAGAGCACAGCAGTTCAGGCAGCATCCAACGAGCAGCTGCTCGTTGGATGCTGCCTGAACTGCTGTGCTCTTCCAGCACCACTAATCCAGTATTTGGTTTTCAGCATCTGCAGTCATTGTTTTTACCATATGTCACATAACCTTTGAACTATCACTTTCTCGTTCCGCCGCTCAGTGTAAGCATTGCTCTCGTTGGCCAAAGGTGTAGCAGAAAACAGAAAGAGAGAAAATCTGAAACCCCAGTGGCTGTAGGAGTTAACACAAGTTTCAGAGATTCAATGCTCAGTTCACTGATCAGTGCTCATGGGCTATACGAGAGTTGCTTTATGTACCTCTGGCTGAGAGTCGGAAATCAGCCAAGAATCCTGTTCCTAATCATTTCCAACAAAGCCTGTTGGGAATGGAGATACTGGGTGACTCTGGTGTGATGTCCCACCATTCTAACATCCTCCTTGTGGGCATTAACGCATAAACAGTAACCACTTTGTTAAACATGTTCCATGGTTCCTATTTAACCGAACTATAGTAAAACACTCATTGAAGGAAATAATGTGGGGAGTAGTATGCAGAAAAGGATTCAATCACCAAGTGATATAAATATGAATGGAACCTCTCGATTGTCCAACCAGAGTTAGCTATCCATAATGGCTCAGTGGTTAGCCCTGCTGCCTCATAGCACCAGGGTCCCAGGTTCGACTCCAGCCTCGAGCAACTGTCTGTGTGGAGTCTGCACGTAGTGTTAGGTGCATTAGTCAGAAGGGAAATGGGTCTGGGTGGATTACTCTTCGGAGGGTCGGTGTGGACTGGTTGGGCTGAAGGGCCTTTCCACACAGTAGGTAATCTAATCTAAAATGCAAAATTAACAGCTTAGGCCGTGTGAGAGATCAAACAAATGAGTCCTTCAAGACAAAGTTGATTTGCAGTGAATCGAAAAGAGCTAGAATATTTATTGAGGTGAAGACTGAGGGGCGGTGAAGACATATTCAAAAGCAGAGGCTGGTGCATAAATTAGGGCTGGAATTTCAATTTGGGACTCCAGGATTGGAGACTGTTGCTGGGTCTTGACACACACATGCAAACACTCCAGCCGGAGAAGTTGTCACTCTCAGGGACAGTGACTGGACTGCCCCCACATTTGACTTGGGTACAGTTTCCCTGCCCAGTGAAGGGCAGCCAGTTGGCTCTTGACGTTGCACAATCAATCACAGCTTGAGAGAACAGCCTGCAGCATAAGGCAAAGACGTCAAAGGGGCAAGAGAAAGTGAGGACTGCAGATGCTGGCGATCAGAGTGTATTGGCCAGTTTAAATAAGAAAAGCATCCAAGTCACTGTTGTGTGGTGGGGTGGAGGTGGGACGCGTCTATAGAGTTAAAAATCACACAACACCAGGTTATAGTCCAGCAGGTTTATTTGGAAGCACTAGCTTTTGAAAACTCTGAAAACTAGCTCCGAAAGCTAGGGCTTCCAAATAAACCTGTTGGACTATAACCTGGCGTTATGTGATTTTTAACTTTGTATACCACAATCCAACATGAGCGTCTCCAAATCCTGTCTATAGAGTGGCCACACACCAACGCAGGGAGATAGGGAGGGTGTGTTAGCTTGCCTGGTGTCAGGGCACGCTCATCCTACCATTGGGTGGACACTTCCAGGCTGAGAAGCTGTGTTCTATCAAATCCTTGCATCTGTTAACTGGAGGTTGACTGGATGATCCCAATTTGGCTTTGGTTACCTGGTTGATAACCCTATCCTGTCGTGTTGCCCGTCTCTGACCCTTTCCGAACCCAAATATGGCGTCTCCAAAAATTGCTGGCACAGGTATTTTCAAGTTCCATCTGTCTTCAATCCCAACCTGGATGATCCTTCCCATAATGTTTACTGAAGTAAGGAATCAAAATCACCTACAGATTCAAGGCAATTGAATGACAAAATTTCCCTCCTGACTTTACCCTCTGACGGAGATAATGTTCAAAATACAATTTGCTTTCATTGTTTGATGAAGGGACCGGGTAGGGGAAGAAGCTACTGATTGTGTGTAGGGTAAGTATTTATCACAGATTTTACTGGGTATCAGAATCTGCTGAGTAATGCAGGTTCGCGCTGGCATCTCCTCCCCTCGTCGAAAGGATAAACCATAAATCTCACTGTTGTACAAATAATCCCCTTGTACTTTGAAAGGCTTACAATTGCGAACTGGAATCAAAGGGCCAGTGAAATGTTGAAGATTGCCCCTTGAGTAAGCAGTTCATGATCCATAACTGATGAGGTCATGTACATTTCTAACGGAAGAGGGATATTGACACATTGCATTAATTAGCAACTTCAGCAGCACATGGAAGCAGTTGCATGCTCAGGGGCTGCTCGTCGGTCAGGAGTAGCTGAACTAAATGCAGTCAGAGTGACTTTGGAGAAAATTATGACTTTTTCCATCGAATCTGCAGACTGATGATGCAGTGGGTGAGTCGGACTTGTGTGATCAGGAAGAGATTTGTCAAGCTATCCAGATGATTGCATTAACCACAAATATCTGACATGAGGGGTCTGTCAAAATTCCACAATTTAAAAGGTCCTGGGTTGAAATTATTTTGTTGATGAGCAAAGAAAAGCAATTTGCATTTCTACAGCTTTCCATACTTCCAGATGTCACGAGCCCCTAATGAATCACTTTCCAAAGCACATCCACTTAAGCAGTCAAATGCCACAGCCAATCTTTTACACAGCAAGATCCCACAAGCAGTCAATGTTGGACCAGCCGATTGACAAGAGTTCATTCAAGGCAATTGACAGCTATGACACTGAACTCGTTCCTTGAACGTTTGTGAACAGTTCTGTCAGGGTCAGGATCAGCAAGCCCACCAGGAAAATGAGACCTTATGTTTTTCTCCCTATAGAACGTATTAGCCTTGGAGGGAATGCAACACATGTTCATTCAACTGATTCCAGGGATGAGAGGATTGTCCTGTGAGGGGAGGTGGGGGTGGGGGGGTTGAGTGGACCCAGCCTGTATTCCATAGAATTTAGAAAAATTAAAGATATTTTATTTGAAGCATACAATTCTGAAAATGTCTGATGAGGACGATGTTTCTCCTGACTGGGGACAAGAATCTCGGAATAAAATTTGAGAGTCTTTGGAACTGTCTTCCTCAAAAGACAGCGGAAACAGAGTCTTTGAATATTTTCAAGGCAGATGTAGATAGATTCCCGATAAGCGTCAGGGTGAAGGTTTATCAGCGATAGGCAGGAATGTGGAGTATTCCATCGGCCATGCTCTGATTGAATGGTGGAGTGGGCTCGAGAGACAGAAGGAGGTGCTAATTTGTACGCTGGTACGGTATGTCCAAGCCTCAAATCTAGCGATTGTTCAGGATGGACGACTTAAGAAAGTGGAGCTGAAGTAAAAGATGAGCCATCATCACAATGATGTGCGGAACAGGCTCAAAGAACGAAACGGAGTGCTCCTGTTTGTTTCTTAATGTTCTTCGTAGGTTTGGAACAAACATAGAGTTGTTTCAAACCTGCTCTGATGAAATCTGAATTCTATACAAAATCCAAAAGGGGAAAAAAGAAAAGCTAGCTTAACGGTGACCATGTAATCCAATCAATTGTCATCAACATCCATTTGGCTCGCTAAAGGACCCTTTAGCAATCTGCTCTGGCCTACATATGACTCCAGACCCACAGCAACGCGGTTGACTCTTAAACTATTCTCTGGGTAATTAGGGATGGGCAATAAGTGCTGGTCCAACCAGCAACACCCACATTCCATGAATTAATAACAAGAAACTAATGCCTACCCTGGTAGCTACCTGATCTTTCATCTATATCTGTCATAAATATTTTGTATGCAAACAGGGCAGCACGGTGGCTCAGTAGTTAGCCTCTGCTGCCTCACAGTGCCCAGGTTCCCAAGGTCCCAGGTTCGATTCCAGCCAAGGGTGACTGTCTGTGTAGAGTTTGCACATTCTCCCCGTGTCTTTGTGGCTTTCTTCCTACAGTCCAAAGATGCGCAGGTCAGGTGCATCTGGTGAATTGGCTATGTGTTAGGTGCATTAGTCAGAATGAAATGGTCTGGGTGGGTTACTCTTTGGAGGGTCAGTGTGGACTGGTTGGACTGAAGAGCCTGTTTCCACACTGAAGGGAATCTAATCTAATTTAAACTGAATAATATTGATCAACTGGGCAGACCATAACCTGAAGAGTAGCAAAATTAGCCAAGGGCTAGGAATGGATCTGAAAGAATAGGTTAATATTGGTTTGGAGATGTCGGTGTTGGACTGGGGTGTACAAAGTTAAAAATCATACAAAACCACCTGATGAAGGAGCAGTGCTCCAAAAGCTAGTGCTTCCAAATAAACCTGTTGGATTATAACCTGGTGTTGTGTGATTTTTAACGAGATTAATATTATTAATGTCAGCAGTGCAGAGCATCAGAACAGTCAGCATGGAAACTCTAATGCAGTAAGACATTTTGGATATATCCATTTCTCTTCACCATAACAGACCAGTACCACACAGTAAAGTGATCGATGCCTTGTTGTTCCTTAGTCTGTGCTTTCTGGCACAAAGGACTGTCTTCTCAGATCGGAACGGGTTAACAAAGGACAGAGCTGCAGAAGCAGTTTGTTCCTGTAAAGGAATTTTTGTAGTTATTTACACGCTCAAAGTCGACTGTACCGGCCCTTATTCATGCTGCTTGCTCCCTGTGTGATTAATGATCGGGGAAAGGAGCTGTTACTCGTTTGTATGCCACAGAATTTATCTTGGCATTGGACTTCCACTGACATCACGGCTGTCAGTTCTGTCTTAAATGCTGTGAGTTTGACTTTGAAAAGATCTGTGGAAAACACAACTGTGAAGGATGAGGTCAGGTCAATCAACTGAAATGGGCTCCTCACTGAATGGACACAAATAGAATCTCACTTTATTTGGTCGGGATGTTTTTTACCAAGGAGCTTAAAGGTCAGCGTGTACCTTCAGTGTACATTAATGATTAGAATTTATTAACTGCACAAATACAGTGCCAAAATCTTGCTGGTCAGCTTCCGATGTGGACCTAAAATGCCTTAATATAACAATAGCATCGCCTGTCTGTGTCCTTGAATTATAATAACTCAATTCACTAATATATAACGAGGCCACAGGGACCCAGTGTGGAGTTTGACAGAATTTGACAGGATCAGTCAGTGATAAAATCCTTGGGAAAAGTTTTACTGCATTGAGATCTGGAATCTTGTTTAGATGGCCTGCACTAAACAAGAGAAGGTTCATAGCCATGCTGGTACAATGTCACATCACAGATGAACTTCTGCTCAGATAGCTTGAGCTCAAATTGCCTGAATTTACAAATTCTGATCCAAAGAGTTAAGGGCAGACAAAGAATCTGACTGCAGTGTTCCATGCCAACACCCTGTCTGACCTGCCCCTACTCCATATCCTGAGTGGTCCCACGTTCCCAACAGTAGGACCAGTGCTGACCCACGGGAGGATGACAGAAAGGGAGGGATGCAGGGCCAGGTGGGTGGAGATGTAAACTAGGGAGTTGAAGATGACTGAGCTTGCAAGACCTGACCTGATCCTCGCCTCTTGTCCCCTTGCCTTTTCACAGATTGTCTTTGGCGAAAGCTATCGAATCCGGTTCTTGAATGAGAAATCCAACTCCTTCATCTCGAACCCCTACGTCAGTGTGATTTACAAGCAGGTCGGCTGCTTCCTCTTTGGCTGCGCTGTTAGCCAGTCGCTCACTGATTTGGCCAAGGTTGCTGTCGGGAGGTTGAGGCCCCACTTCCTGGATGTCTGCAGGCCGGATTTCTCCAAAATCAACTGCTCGAAAGGATACGTTGAGGTGTACACTTGCAACACGACAATCTCGGCAGAAACTGAAGCTCGGTAGGACATCCTTGGTTGATCTGGGGTTTTGCTGCTTTTGTTTTTTTTTTGACTGGTAGCTCTCTCCTCCACATTCCTGTCACAAATCTGAATTAGCAGCAGGAAGAGGTCACTCAGCCCAAAAAGCCTGATCTGATTGTGGGGACAACTCCACGTTCTGACCTGTCCCCTAATGTGAAAATATAAGTTAAGATCAGGAGTAGGCCATTCAGCCCCACTTTCCTTCCTTGGTCCAAGATGTGGGTGGATGGGAAGTTCAGTTACTCATTGATCAGGTCCATTCATTGATTTTTTTGGGGGGTGAAGTGTGAGTAATGGCAATAGCCCTGTGCTTTGATACACTGCACGGCTTCATCACAGAGCCCTAGCGATTGGCTTTTAGTGACCAGGTTTTAAGTGTCATCCAAACTGCATATAACTGAAGGAGCAATTGGGTGTTACAATTGGCTTTGATGACTGAATTACAGAAAACAGAGGATCAACACTTGGAAAGTTTAATACCAGGAACAAGGGGGTTTTATATATATCGGGGATAGGATTGACAAATTGGACTAGAGTTGGGATTAATTCCCTTTCCCTCTTGGGTTTGGGTGGGTGGGAGAGAGGGAGGAAAGGGATGAAGGATGATCTCATCAAAATATCAAAACGATGATAGACTTTGGTGGATCGCATACAGAGGGTATGTTTTCTCTCATGAGGAAGGGCAGAACTAAAGGCCGTCAATGTAAGACAGCCAACGAGAAACCCAGTAGGAAATTGGGAAGACCCTCTTTGTATAACCACAGGTGAGAATGTGGAGCCACAGGGAGTAGTTAAAGCAAATAGGGCAAATGTAATTAAGAGGGCCCAAGACTGGCGGATGATGGAGAGAATGAAACAGACTGTGATATGATGGAATGAGATGATTAAAGACTGGAGGAGATTGAAGGGAATCATCAATACCTGTGGGGACTGGATGGGCTGAATGGGCTGTTTCTGTGCCGTTTGTCCTATATAAGTTCAAGTGCTCATCACTGTCCAGATTCCTGGAAAGTTCATGTGGATTTCAAGTGACAGGCTTGACTATGGAAATTCCCAGAGCAAACCAACAGGTTTTCTCAGAGGAGAAAACAGGAGTTATTTTACTATTATTTCTGTCAGGTACAAAGCACTTGCCTGAATATCTGACCCTTGAATTTTGTTCTATTTTTAGGAAATCTTTTTACTCAGGGCACGCCTCCTTTGCAATGTACACCCTGCTGTATCTCGTGGTAAGTGATTTAAGAACATAGGAGCAACATGTCCAGCTTGCTCTGCATTTAA
The DNA here is from genome assembly GCF_047496795.1 of Chiloscyllium punctatum. Lineage (NCBI taxonomy): Eukaryota > Metazoa > Chordata > Chondrichthyes > Orectolobiformes > Hemiscylliidae > Chiloscyllium > Chiloscyllium punctatum. Next base: position 49,282,089 of record NC_092784.1, read on the forward strand.
TTCGATCGTGGTTAATTGAACGTTTCTGGGACCTTTTACCCACACTATCCCCATAACCTTCTAGGTCACCAGTAATCAGAAATCTATCATTATCTATTTTAAACAGACTCAAAAGCTGAACTTGCACAGCCCAAATAACAACCCCCTTTGTTTTTTTAAATTGTTTTAGTTCTCGACTCCCTAACCAGGAGAGCATCTTACCTGCACCTACTCTTTAAGCATTTTGTAAGTTTTTATGAGTACACCTCTCATTATTCAAAATGCAGGAACGGTTTATCCAGTCTCTCTATAGGATAGTCCTGAGTCAGGTAAGCGGTCATCTTACCATAGACTGATTACATTGGAAGTCTAGGACCCAAACATATCTCGACTTCTTGGCATTATCATTAAAACTTGTCATGAGTCAGGAGAAATCAGTGTAATTTCCCTAGAACTGTGATATATATTTATAAATTTATGCAGTTAACCATACCTTCCTGGAATTGTTAAACTTTACTTTGATTTGCTTGGGTTTGGATTTTCTATGAGTATGAATCTCCTAGTACCAGTGATGCTAGAATCTTGGCCTTAATGTATGCTTAAACTTATCACACAAGGGGCCTGTGAGGGTTAGTCAGTCATGCATGTGCCTGTTCCCAGTGTGTCACTCTATTAAAAATAAGTCTGGAAGTCACCGTAAAGTCATAGAGATGTACAACACAGAAACAGATCCTTTGGTCCAACTCGTCCATGCCGGCCAGATATCCCAACTCCACCTAGTCCCATTGGCCAGCACTTGGCCTATGTGCCTCTAAACCCTTCCTATTCATATACCCACCCAGATGCCTTTTAAATGTTGTAATTGTACCAGCCTCCACCACTTCCTCTGGCAGCTCATTCCATATGCGTACCATCCTCTGTGTGAAACAGTTGCCCCTTAGGTCCCTTTTAAACCTTTCCCTAAACCTATGACCTCTAGTTTTGGACTCCCCTACTCTGAGGAAAAAAAAGAGTCTGTTTATCCTATCCATGCCCCTCATGATTTTATAAACCTCTATAAGGTCACCCCTCAGCATCCGACGCTCCAGGGAAAACAGCCCCAGCCTGTTCAGCCTCTCCCTATAGCTCAAATCCTCCAATCCTGGCAACATCCTTGTAAACCTTTTCTGAACCCTTTCAAGTTTCCCAACATCTTTCCTGGAGTAGGCATGCATGCCATTAGCTTATGAACATTTGGTATGTTCCTGTGACCACTGCAACATTTGTCTACTATTACCAGGTCATTGTGAGCAATTTACAGCAGGAGTTTGTTTTTACTTCTATAGAACATTTCCAGAAGGAGGTGACAAAATATGTGCCCATTACATATAACTGAAAGATATCCTCTCCACCTTAAAATTCCATGAGCCAAAATTACCTGGGATTTTATTTCAAAATATTGCCTGGATTCACTCAACACCCCAGTGCTGGTATGCGCAAATTGAAATTGAATCTTGGAGAGTATATTCAATATAAGCTGCACCATCAGCAACTCAGTGTGTTGGCAGTCGATGTTTGGGAACAGGTAAATGTCATCAATGTTTGAGGAAATTCTATCAAAGACATCCATGGGTTCGTGGAGGTGCTGGATGCTTTATTGAAGAGAAAGGGACTGAGGGCCCTGGTAAAATGCCAGGGTTGATCTTTGGAAAAAGTGACATCATGACTTTTTCCTGTTACTCAAACCTCTTTTGTCATAGTATCTGTTTCTGACTTTCTCTCTCTCTCTCTTTCTCTTTCTCTTTCTTTTTCCCTTTCTCTCTCTTTTTCTCATTTTCTCTCTCTCTTTCTGTCCCCCTTGCTTTCTCTCTCCTTTTCTCTTTTTTCTGTCTTTCTGTCTCTTTCTTTCTTCCTCTGTTTCTTTCTCTCTCTCGTTTCTCTCTTCCTCTCTCTCTTTCTCTCTTTTTCTTTCTTTCTTTCTTTCTGTCTTTCTTTTCTTCTCTCTCTTTCTTTCTCTCTTTCTTTCTTTCTTTCTTTCTTTCTTTCTTTCTTTCTTTCTTTCTTTCTTTCTTTCTTTCTTTCTTTCTTTCTTTCTTTCTTTCTTTCTTTCTCTCTCTCTTTCTTTCTGTCCCCACTATCACAGAAAGGTGAATAGAAAAGAAAATACACATTTAAACACCGAAAGAATGTTGTAAATCAGAAACGTAAACAGAAATTGCTGGAAAAGCTCAGCAGGTCTGGCAGCATCTGTGGAGAGAAATCAGAGTTAACGTTTCGAGTCGAGTGACCCTTCCTATGAACAAAAGCAAAACCTTTTTGTTAGAGAATGAGAAAGCACTTTAGCTGGCATCACCCTGTCAGCTATGGTGCGATGCTTTCTTTATTCCACACTCTATTCTTGCTCTGTCTGAACCTGTCGTTGTTTTGAAGTCATACCGAATGCCTCTGGTATAAGTTACGGGCAGTTTTTCACAAGACGTGTTGTGTTACCTCAAGGGACTACTTCACCCAATACCGATGAATATGAACAATGGCTGAACCTATTCACAGCTCATATTTGAATACCACCCCTGCTCCATTTGACCCATAGCTCTCAAGAGTTAACTGATTAATTACCTTGTCCTGGGTTGGTGCACTGTGAAGACCCCCAGTGTAGGAGTAAAGACGAACACCAGTGCAAACCATACGGAGAATGGTTGTGTAGTTTGAACATCTCATGCAATGTTTTCTCACACATAAACTCTGGTAATTGTTGTGTGGTTACTATGTTTGTGTGGTCAAATGGACTCCATCTGCATTGTAACATTTCCGTGTCTCGTTAACTGAGCTGTCTCCTCCTTTCTCCCCACACCTTGCCTACTCTTTTTATCCAAATAAACTTCCAGTGCTATGAAATACAAGTGCAGTGACACACCACAGTAATTAGTGTTATTCTCTGGTGTTAGTGATCCATGTGCAATTTTCTCAAACCCAGAGTTAAACATGGAAGTTGACCCTGACGGAGGCTGCTCTCTGCTGCTGCCTCTCACGTTGTCAGAAACAGCTGAATGGGCAAAAATGCCAAGGGCAGTCCAGTTACCCGTCCCCAGCTCGGATTCCCAAACTGTCTGCAGCAAATCTCCGCCTTCTCCCATAGCAACATTGGAAACCTCATGTGCAAACTCTGAAGGGAACTAACTCTGTCCCCCGACACAACTGTTCTGGACACAACCAATATAAGGTTGCGTCCAAGTCACACCCATCGTTTTGGGGTGAAGTTCAAGCAGAACTATTTAAAACCCATCCTTTTCCAGTAATCTGTGGCACTAAACAGCAAAACAAAACTGATTTTTTAAAAAAAATTGTTTCTTGGGATGTGAATCAGGACTGAAAATGAAAAATGCTGCAGGTCGCAGTGGGGTCAGGTAGCATCCCGTGGAGAGAGAGAGAGAGAACAAGCTAATGTTTCGAGTCCAGATGGCTCTTTATCAGAGCTGGCAAGATCAGCATTTTGTTGCTCGTCCCTAATTGCCCTTGAATGGGTTGCTGGATCATTTCAGAGGACAGTAAGCATTGTGGATTTAGAGTCCAATCTGTTAAGGGTGGTAGATTTTCCCGAAGGTCACTAGTGAATCTGACGGCTTTTCACCTCAAACATTGGTTTCCTGATCACTGAGACGAGGGTTGTATTGTGGATGAGTAATTAAATTTGACTGGCTCTCATGGTGGGATGTGACCTGGTGTATCTGGGACATTAGTCTCTTGCTCTGGATTCCTGGTGCAGTCCAGAACCACGGAAATGTTACAGTGCGGACGGAGTCCATTTGACCCATCACGCCTGCACTGGCTCGTTAAATGAGCTGGCTCCTCCTTTCTCCCCACACCTTGCCCACTGTTTTTATCCAAATAATCTTCCAGTTCCCTCTTGAACTGCCGCCACTACACTTGCAGGCAGTGCATCCTATAACCTACGTCGCTGTTGAGTGAAAAGGTTCTTCCTCATTTCACCTCTGTGTCCTTTGCAGGTCACTTTCAATCTTATGTTCCTCTCGTTCTTGTTCCTTTTATAGGCAGGAACAGCTTCCCCTCCCCTATCTACTCTATCCAGCCCGCTCTGGATCAAATCTCTTGAGGACAGCCCCAACCCTTTCAAGTGATCCTCATAAATTGGAGTTCCTCATCTCTGTGGAACCATTCCTATAAACCGCTTCTGCACTCTGTCCGACATTACCCACAATGCTACCCCCACCTTTAAATTGTCTCAGTCTGACAGGGTTGTTATAAGGCGACCTGAGCCATGTAACAGGATGCAAGGTTGAGCAATCAAATGGTTAGACACAGAAGCAGGGTCTGAAGGAAAAGAAGTGGCCCTCACAGTGAATTGGATGTGGAGCAGGATTATACACTTTTGATAGTTCCTGCATGATCTGGTCACTGGGTCATCTGCTCAGCAGGGGATTGCAACATACTAAAGCAACGCAAAGATGGCATCAGCAAGTAGCAGCTAAACGTGTGGCCTCCTCAGCCCAGGAGCCCAGAGTCTACTCCGTCCACTTTACTTATTTTGCTTTAGAGTCATAGAGATGCACAGCATGGAAACAGACCCTTCAGTCCAACTGGTCCATGCCGACCAGATATCCCAACTCCACCTAGTTCCATTGGCCAGCACTTGGCCCATATCCCTCCAAACCCTTCCTATACATATACCCATCCAGATGCCTTTTAAATGTTGCAATTGTACCATCCTCCACCACTTCCTCTGGCAACTCATTCAATACGCATACCACCCTCTGCGTGAAAAAGTTGCCCCTTAGGTCTCTTTTATATCTTTCCCCTCTCACCTCTCACTTCAATGCTCTTGTTATAAAAAGCGAAGAGGGTTACCTCAGATTACAACAGGATCTGGACCAGATGGGCCAATAGGCTGAGAAGTGGCAGATAGAGTTTAATTCAGATAAATGCGAGGTGCTGCATTTTGGGAAAACAAATCTTAGCAGGACTTATACACTTAATGGTAAGGTCCTGGGGAGTGTTGCTGAATAAAGAGACCTTGGAGTACAGGGATAATGAAGATGGCGTTTGGTATGCTTTCCTTTATTGATCAGAGTATGGAGTACAGGAGTTGGGAAGTCATGTTGCGGCTGTACAGGACATTGGTGAGGCCATTGTTGGAATATTGTGTGCAGTTCTGGTCTCCTTCCTATCAGAGGAATGTTGTGAAACTTGAAATGGTTCAGAAAAGATTTACAAGGATGTTGCCAGGGTTGGAGGATTTGAGCTACAGGGAGAGGCTGAACAGGCTGGGGCTGTTTTCCCTGGAGCGTCGGAGGCCGAGGGGTGACCTTATAGAGGTTTATAAAATCATGAGGGGCATGGATAGGATAAATAGGCAAAGTCTTTTCCCTGGGGTGGGGGAGTCCAGAACTAGAGGGCATAGGTTTAGGGTGAGAGGGGAAAGATATAAAAGAGACCTAAAGGGCAACATTTTCACGCAGAGGGTGGTACATGTATGGAATGAGCTGCCAGAGGAAGTGGTGGAGGCTGGAACAATTACAACATTTAAAAGGCATCTGGATTTATAGCTGAATAGGAAGGGTTTGGAGGGATATGGGCCAAGTGCTGACAAATGGGACAAATTGGGTTGGGATATCTGGTCAGCACGGACGGATTGGACTGAAGGATCTGTTTCCGTGCTGTACATCTCTATCACTGTATAGTGTTTCCTTTAATATGGAACCTTACCATCTGGGGAAGGCTTCTTCCTCCGGTCTAGGCCCAGCGACAAGGTGGCTTACAGCAGCCTGGAAGGATGGAACAGGCCTGGCACCTGGTGTTGCAGTCTCCTAAGAGGGGCGTTCTCAGCCTGGAGTGGCATTCTGGTCCCAGCTTGGAGGCCTTCTCCCGTCGTGGAGGCCCACATTCTCCACTTTGGCTTGAGTCATCCTCGTCAGCGAGGGTCTGCCAACGAATGAATGACTTTGGCGGCTTCTGGGTCTTCCAGCAGCCCAGTGTAGAGGTCTAGTCGTGGCGTGGAGGTCTAGTCCCAATGTGTGACAGTCTAGTCCCAGCATGAAGGTCTCATCCTTGCTTTGGAGGCAGGTTCAGGGTCTTCCAACAGCCCAGCGTCGAGGTCTAACCCTTGTCTCAGCCTAGCGGGGAGGTCTCAGCCTGGTGTTGCAGTCTCAGCCTGGCCAAATAGTCTCGGCCTATTGGGGCTTTCTCGGCCTGGTGTATTGGTCTGGGCCCGTTGGGAGCAGTATTGGCCTGGTGTGGGTGGTCACAGCTTGGTGAGGGCAGTCTTGGCCTGTTGGGGAACAGTCTTGGCCTGGTGTTATGGTCTTGGCCTAATGGGTTCGGTCTTGGCCTAGTAGGGGCGGTCTCGGCCTACTGTGGGCAGTCTCGGCCAAGCGGGGCAGTCTCAGCCTGGCTTTCCAGCATACCCTGAACCCAGGAGCCATTAATTGAAGGGTGATGAACTTTTACATTTTTGTTTCTTATTTATGACTTCTGTCAATAATTTAGACGCTGTGGTTTGGCAATGTATAAAACTATTCAGTGTATTTTCTTTTGTAAAAATACACATGACAATGAATTACAGTTCTATTCTATCCTGTACTGTGCCTCATAATGTTTGATGCAGGAGTCTGCCACTTGATATGATTCTGATTCACATAATGTTCCACTTCCCGCTGAACACACTCCCTCCACCCACACAGCCTGACGAGATTACCTCGCAGTGACGCAATACAAGAATATGTGTCTCTACTATCCTTAATTCCTGTCTGCCTGCAGCCTCTGATCAGTTCTAGTCAATCCAATTTACACATAAGTCATTTTCCGGGAAAGAAATTGGCTTAGGCAAATCCCATGTAATGCATAACCTAACCCTTTTGATGATTGATATCAAACACTGGCCTTTTGTCAATGCTGGAATGTTCTCCTAGCCTTTATCATTCGGATGATACATTGTACATTCTAGATTCCTGAGATCTGCCAAACTCTATGGTATGTCACGTCATGAATATATGGAAGTGTCGTTAATTCTCATTTTCTGTTCTGTTGTTTGTTGCTGACTGCAGCGGACAAAGTTATGGCTGTATTTGACACTACAATTATTACAACACAAAATTTCAGTAAAAGTGCCTTTATCTACTTGGGTTAGGCAGCATGTAGAATGGGCAGGATAAGGAGACAGGATGGTAATTTGCCTCAGTGGGCATCAATCTACACCAGCCGTTCAGCTGACTGAACCAGACGACCCCCCCACCCCCACCCCACCACATCGAGCAGTCTACGAACATAGAACTGTACGGCACAGGAATGAGCCCTTCGGCCCACGATGCCTGGGTCGTCCGTGATGCCATTCTAAATTGGATGTGATGGATTCAGATGAAATGTTAATCTCAGGCCCTTTCTAATCCATAGAGAAGGCAATTAAAAAGATCTCAGTTGTAAAATTGGCAAAGAGCTGTGCATCCCTTTGTGTCAATGCATGTCCCTGAGCTTTCACCCGTTAAAAAGACGGATTTGGTCTCATTGCTGTGTGTGGGACTTGCATTGTGCACATTGACTGGCATCTTCCCTCACACTGTAACAGAGACTGCATTTCTAAGTGTTTCAGTTCCAGAACTCCGAAAGGCTGGGGAAGAGCAGAAAATCCGACTGGCCCTGTAAATCCATTTCTAGGTCAGGAATCTGGCCATGTTTGGGACAAGTTGAATTGAGATATTGGCTCACTCTTCCTGTGGAAACTTGCAGTTTCCTGCCAGGAAATGAAGCAAAGAAAGCATGAGACAATCATGTAGGGAGCAAGGGGTGAGGGAAACGGGATGGGGGTGGGGGGTGTAGGCTGTTGCCTGATACAAGGTATAAAGCCTGATGTGATACCAGTGGTTTAAAATCCAAAGTTTCCGAATTTCTGTCAAATTGGCTTAAGGCAGTACCTTCACGGACTGTGCTCATAGAATGGAATCATAGAGTCCTACAGTGTGGAAGCAGGCTATTTGTCCCATTGAACCCACTCCAATCCTCTGAAGAGCATCCCACCCAATCTCTGTAACCCTGCATTTCCCGTGGCTAACTCACCTAACCTGCACATCCCTGAACATCCCTCTAGGCAACTTAGCACAGCCAAACCACCCTAACCTGCACATCTTTGGACTGTGGGAGCACCCGGAGAAAATCCATGGGGAGAACGTGTGAACTCCACACAGATAGTCGTCGGAGGCTGGAATCGAACCCTGGTGCTGGGAGGCAGCAGTGCTAACCACTGGGCCAAAGTGCCACCCATATTCTGGGTTAGGTTGCGAATCCTGTTGTGGGGCCCTGTGCTATCTTTCCACCAGCGGGTGATGTTCTGGCTTCTTTGTCCTTTTGACCTTGTGCACTGGTCTGCTCAGCACCAGGCACTGTGCTGTCCAAAGCTGAGCTCAGTAAGCAGCCACAGGACAATACTGTGTGGTTAGGTATTTGGCACAACGTGTCTCACTGAGGAAGTCATCGGTGGGAAACGTGAGGTAATTAGTCGAGCAGGAAGACAACAGATTGTTGTGAGTCCTTCTCATGAACAAAATGACAATGCTTCAGGCTGAACTTTGGCCCGGTCCACAGACACACCCATCTGAACACTTGGTAGAAAATTGTGTTTATGAGGAAGCCCGTTGACGTTTGTCGCTTTTCTAAATAGAGTTTCCCTTTAGAGCAACGCTTCCCTTTCCAAACAAAACACAAACCCTTCAGGCTATTTCTTCCCTCGTACTGAAACACCTCAGATGTTACTAAAAATTCATCTCTTCAGAGGCTGTTGTAACGGGTGGGGCTGGGATGACAGCACTCTGAAATTTGAAACAAGCCTGGCGTGGATCACGTACCACTCTCCTGTGCCAGATTTCTGTCCATTCTCTCCCCCCCCCCCCGCCCCCACCCCCCATGGCACTGGGTATGTTGGAGGAGAGACCTGACCGGCGACTGACTGACCCTCACTCCTCCACACCCCCCATCCCAAAACCCTCCCCAACAGGCATGATAAGCTGGAATGAGAGAATTGCACCATTTTCTAGTTAAATTGCGTTAGGCCCCGGGCGTGCCTGGACTGGATTCATTCCTGCACCTTTTCTGCAACATTTGTTGTTGCTTTTTCGTGAGGGGCTCCATTTTCTGTGCACCGCCTCCATTCCAGCTGCTGATCGTCTTCCATGGATTTAGTTTTCATTCCAGTCTCTGGCAGGCTTTGATCTTTCCCTGCTCCTTACATTCTATAATGGATTGCTGAAGGATCTCTGCTCTACCTAATGCTGCTGATTCCTCCCCAATGTTTACAACTACTCCCACCTTTCTTTCCTTGGCTCCATCTCCTACTCCTGTTACTGGAGTCACAGCCCTGGTCTCCTAGATCAGGCCATGTCCCATTTCTGTATCGATAACCCTAGTTTTACCTTTCCCCGGCCTCCCCCGGTCACAAGTTTGTGTTTGTCATTGCTCTGACTTCGGGAATTTTTACTGGGATCTGCATTTTGGCTCCTATTCCAATCCAGTCCTTTTGCTCCTGACTTCTGCCACAAAATCATCTATCTATCATGGACGCTGGCAATCTGGATTCAGTAAAATGCTGGGAAGACTCAGCTGGCCAGTCAGCTACTGTGGACGGAATGGACATAGTGGGCCAGTGTTAGCTGCAAGGAAAGGTTGGGGGGGGCGGCACAGTGGCTCAGTGGTTAGCACTGCTGCCTCACAGCGCCAGGGTCCCACGTTCGATTCCACCCTCCCTGTGTGGAGTTTGCACATTCTCCCCGTGTCTGCATGGGTTTCCTCCGGGTGCTCCGGTTTCCTCCCACAATCCAAAAGGTGTACAGGTTAGGTGAATTGGCCATGCTATATTGACCATATTGTTCAGGGAGGTGTAGGTTAGGTGCATTATTCAGGGGCAAATGTAGAGTAATATGGTAGGGGAATGGGATATTCTTCGGAGGGTCAGTATGGGCTTGTTGGGCCGAAGAGCCTGTTTCCATACTGTAGGGATTCTATGAGATCACAGACTTGAAATGTTATGTTCTTTCTCTCCACTGACGCTGCCAGAGATATATCCAACATTTTCTGTTTTTATTTGGTTACTTCAACCTTCCTTTTCCTGGTCTCTGTCAGACCCTTCTTTCTTCCTCATCTACTTGCTGCTACCCCAACCCTTTCTCATTCTCACTTATTCCTTACTTTGGCCTCAGTCCTCCCAATTTCACCCCATCGAGATGCCATTTTCCTACTTCCAGTTTCCGCCCCAACTTGGATTGACCCTGAAGCTGCCAACTGCTCATCTCATGACATTTTCTCTGGACCCATCGAGGGAGTTGTATTACCTACCCCACTGTCCCCTCCCAGCTCCCCCCTTGCTGACCCTTAGCCTCTAGAGGGTACAACGCCAGCAGTTGTTCTCACTCCATTTGCTGGCAGCTCTCTGGGCAGGGGGAAAGTGGTGATGGTGGTGGCAAAATCTCTACTGTCAGTGCCCTTGAACCAAGGGAAGGTCCACTGTTAGCCTCTTCAGTGCCTGACAGCAATTTAAAATGGTGATGGCCAACCCAGAGGAGGTAACACCCTGGGCCCTGCAGCTAGCTGGGTAGGAAATCTGCCGCCCGGATTAAATTCCTTTCAGCATATTCCTAGTCTGCAAATGTATGCCGCCAAAACTCCAGTCATCAGTCAAACATGTTTGAGATTCCCCTGAGTTATTCCAGCATGACCTTTAACCTCTGGGATGCATGTGATGGTGAAAGTGTTTTGAGTGGTAATTATAAGTGAGCGCTCAGTAGAGAGAAGGCATTTGAGGTTATCTGAGGACATAATACTGACACGAGTCAGGCTTGTCAGAGTCAGTTTATCACAGCACAGCTAGCTGGAATTTGCTGAGGAATGCTGATATGGATGAGTGAAGGTAGCAGGCAGGAATTAGGTGAATAATGGAGGAATATTATTGTACACAGTGATTCCAAATGCTGTCAAGATTTCATTTAGACTTGCACTTGTCTAATATTTTCCCAAATTATTGGAATAGTAAAAGAGTTCATACAAACGTATTGGTTCTTAATATTGTAGCTTTCTAAGTGGTTCCTCCTAATTTACAAACTAAACCAGATATTTTCTCACCGACGTGAACAGGACACGTTGTCCTTTTGGATGTTGGCTTTGATTGGAATGTCAAAAATTATTTATTTAAATAAATGATTTCCCGTTTGGAATTCTAGAATATAAAATCCAGGGAAGTGGTTATAAAGAGTTAGCCATACTTCCACCAGGACTGAATTGCAGTGAGTGAATTACTTGGAAGGCCAGTGTCAAGGAAACGTAACAAAAATGAAAGCTAGAACGTCAACTTGAAGATCTACCTTTGAAATAAACAGGATGTGTGCCACCCTGTCTGCTGCTTTAAAGTGCAGCTGACATTTTGCACACAGTAAGATGTTTCAAGTGTGCTACTGATTGAGGGAGAAATCTCCACCAGAGGTCTGGGAGACTCATTCTCAGGGAAAAGTTCCGTTTCCACTGGGATAGATAAATGGAGTTTCCATTTAATATTTCATCTGGAGGATTGCAACCCTGACTCTCACTAAAACACTCAAATGTCTGGCCCCACTCTAAGGCTGGTGCGGATAGTCTCAGTTCTAAGTGACTGAGGCATTTATTCTGTGCACCCTGCTCTTTCGACAGACCATGAACAATTTGTCCTATCGGATATCCCCCACGGGAAGGTTCTGTATGAATGCTGGCTGATTCCTAAAGGGAACCAGACAAACCTTGGATCATTCATCTATTCTAACACCTCCAGAATTCATCTTTAGCCAAGGAATAATGCAGACTGAGGGAATAGCTGAACAGAGAGAAAAAAAATCTCCTTTTTCCTTTTATAAAGGAGCATTCTAAAAGGTCTAAAACATGATCTGTGTGTTCAGTCCTCCCAGCACATTAAATATTGCCTTATAGACAGTTCTAGTGTGTGGCGAAGACATGATGGCTGACTCGAAACAAGGTGGTTTCAAACTTAGTTTTGCAACCCCAGAGAAATTACAAGAGTTATAGCTCCAACAATCTTCATATTTGTGAGCAGAGTCTAGCAACATACAGTCTACATTGTGTGTACACATGAGTATGTATTTGTTGACTATTTAACAGTGTAGCATAGAGGGGGAACATATGCACTGACAGCACTGAGTAGTTGACACACTTTTAAGATTGAAGCCCAGACGTTGTCAGTGTTTATTCGAGATCTCTGGGGATGGGGGAGGTGTGTGCAGTAGTTTCAGGATACTTCTCCCCTCTCCCACCAACCCCCTTTTAACGTCTGTGTAATTGGAAGAGAACTCCACATGTTGTATAAAAATGTCTTAATATTTCCAGGCTTGTTTTACTGTTTTGCAACGAATCCCAGGGAATTTTAATATTTGCCAGAATGGTTCTGTAATTGTAGAAATCCTCTGTCAGAATGTCAGTATTTACAGAGCCAGTGTGAATATTTGTCGACAGTCCCTGGGAGTCCATTAGTATTGACAGGAGAATTTGAGGAATGTGCTGGTGATCTCTGGAAGTGTGTTAATATTTGGAGATGGTCCCCGGGGGCGGGGTGGGTGGGGGGGGGCAGGGTTGGATTAATTATTTACAGGGGATCCCTGCGATAGTATCTGTACCCGACACTGAAACAGTGAAAAAGAAAACACATCCCAAAACAGTCAGCACAGGAAGAGTTGCAGAGTTAAAGGTCGGTTTTGAGAATGCTGTTTCTCTTTGCAGTTTTATCTGGAAGCTCGGTTCACCTGGAAGGGGGCGCGGTTATTGAGACCGCTGCTACAGTCACTGTTAATCATGATGGCTTTTTACACCGGCCTTTCCCGTGTGTCAGACTACAGGCACCATCCGACAGACGTTCTGGTGGGATTACTGCAGGGAGCATTCATCGCCTATTGGATTGTAAGTCATCCCGTTTATTTTTCTAACTGTGACGAGTGAAATGGGCAGGAGGGCTCATTAGTCACCTCGGCTGCTGGGCTCAGCAGAGGGGAATGCGAACCTGTTGTTCTTTCGGCCAACTCGTTTCCAGCGAGTTTGTGGTGGAAGATCAGTGAAGACAAGATGTCCTTTGTAAATTGAAGGCGTTCCCTGTGTGGACTTTAGGGATTTGAGTGTTTGGGCTGAATCCCAAATCCCATAAAAATGGGTGGCTCAGGGTCAGCTGATGTGTTCAAATTTTTAATGTCAAAACTGAACTCCAAATCATTTCTGGGTGCAACCGGAACTGGAAAAGGGGCGAGCATCATATAGATGCACACATGCCTTCATTCATGGGATGAGGACATCGCTGACCAGACCAGCATTTATTGCCCATCCCTAATTGCCCAGAGGGCAGTTAAGCGTCAACCACATTGCAGTGGGTCTGGAGTCACATGTAGGCCAGACCAGGTAAAGATGGCAGTTTCCTTCCCGAAAGGGCATTAGTGACTCAGGTGGGTTTTTTTGTTCTGACAATCGACAATGGATTCATGGTCAGCGTTAGACTCTTAATTCCAGATTTTTTTTCATTGAATTCAGATTTCACCATCTGCCATGGTGGGATTTGAACCCATTGTCTGGGTCGTTGGATTAACAATGGAAGAGTGTGGTGCTGGAAAAGCACAGCCGGTCAGGCAGCATCCGAGGAGCAGGAGAATCGACATGAAAGTGATAGGTCAGAGCGGAGGGTGGAATAGATTGGTGGGAAGGAAGATGGACAGGTAGGACTGTTCACGAGGGCAGTGCCGAGTCAGAAACACTGGGACTCTGATCCGGCACCGTTCTCTTGACCTGTCCTACCTATCCATCTTCCTTCCCACCTATCCACTCCACCCTCCTCTCTGACCTATCACCTTTACCCCCACCTTCATCTACCTATCCTAGCTACCTCCCCCCAGCCTCACCCCTTTCCCATTTATATATCGGCCCCCTTGGCCCACAAACCTCATTCCTGATTAAGGGCTTATGCCCAAAATATTGATTCTCCTGCTCCTCGGATGCTGCCTGATGTGCTGTGCTTTTCCAGCAGCACACTCTTCGACTCTGATCACCAGCATCTGTAGTGCTCACTTTCTCTACATCAACAGTCTAGCAATAATTCCACTCGGTCATCGTCTCCCTCAACATACGTGCACATGTATACACACACACATATGTACGCACGCACACACATACATATGTACACACATGTACGTACACATACACACACACAAAACATTCATGTAGACCCATATTATCATACTCTCTCAAACTGAGACACGTACTCATTCTCAGCTGTAATCGTTCACACATGTTAATACACATGGCTACAGACACGCAATTATTCTCACTCACTGCGATATGTTTTTACACAAACACAGACTCAAGCACTCTCCCGCTTAGTTTTTGAAATGAAGACAGCAAGATCTTTTATATTTTTCATTTTATCTCCTGTAAGAAACAAAATATTGAAATAGGAAAGTGCACCATTCATCAGTAAAGCAAAAAATGTTTATGCAAGAAAATATGGAGAAAGCTGCTTTATTTGAATAAACAGATATTACAATTCAAGGTATACTTTCATTTAACAGATCCCAGTAAATGTAAACATTATACCTTGAAAATAAAAGACTTGACACTTGATAATTGCATGACAATGACTCAGTGCTTTGTGTAGACAAAACCACATAGTTTCCAATTACAAGTAACAATTTTGAGACTATGGGGACATTATGAAAGCCTCCTTCACTTTTTCCTGCTTCACAATGAACCCTTCTTGACCCCATCACATGCCCAAACTGATTTGGAAATGGATTGAGGAACGGGTCGCAATTCCTCTTTTAATCCGGCCTTTCCCTTAAAGGATGAGCTAGCTGTGGCTTCTGAGAGCCAACTAGGGGTTGGCACTGAAAATGTCCCCTTTAACCAGTCCTCCCTGATAAACAGCACGAATGAATTAGTGCTTGGGAACATCAGATGCTCTGTAATGAAGGGTTTCCTGCGTTGTGTTACTAGATTAAGATTGCAGGATTTAACAATTATCCTTCAGGACACCGGTGAAAAAGCCATTGTTAACACCACCTACACAATCAGTGAGGGCTATTGAAGGCCAACACAGCCAACACTAGTCTTATACTCCGTTAAGGACACATATGTACACACGCATAATTTGAAGGGAATTGCATTGAAAAGGAGTCAAGAGAAAGAGCCTTAGTGTGTGCCATTCCTACATACCCAGGGTACTAAAGCCGATGGAATTTTGTAGTATCCTGTCAGGATAGGCTGAATGGCCTGCTTGCCCACTGTAAGGATTCTATGATGCTGTGAAGGTTGGGAGAGGAAACGAAATGTAAACCCAGACATTGCCGTTCATTCACTGGTGTACCCAATCTGGATTGAACTTGGTGGGTTCGAGAGCACAGACTATTTCTGTGGACAGTCAAACCAGATATCCTCTTATTCTTGATCTAAGATAGTAATTCCAATGCTTTGCCACATGAGGCTGGATTTTGTGTTGTCAGCCAGAACGCTAATGTCTGCATCAAGTTCTGATCCCAGTCCTGTTCTGCCCTCCCTCAGGAACGGTACATTATCCAATAGTGACTTCCTGCACAGTGAAGCACAGCGGTTGGATTCTCGAAAAGCTGAGTGACCGTTATGAGGCTATGCAGTTAAGCAGACGCGATGGCTCAATGGTGTTATCGCAGGGCTGTTAATCCAGAGACCCAGATAATGTCTGTGGACCTGAGTTCAAATGTGAATTACATAAAAAAATGTGAGATTGAGAGTCTAATGCCGACTGTGAACTCATTGTTGATTGTCCAGAACAACCAGTCTGGTTCATTAATGTCCTTCGGAGAAGGAAAGATTAGATTAGATTACTTACAGTGTGGAAACAGGCCCTTCGGCCCAACAAGTCCACACCGCCCCGCCGAAGCGCAACCCACCCATACCCCTACATCTACCCCTTACCTAACACTACAGGCAATTTAGCATGGCCAATTCACCTGACCTGCACATCTTTGGACTGTGGGAGGAAACCGGAGCACCCGGAGGAAACCCACGCAGACACAGGGAGAACGTGCAAACTCCACACAGTCAGTCGCCTGAGTCGGGAATTGAACCCGGGTCTCTGGCGCTGTGAGGCAGCAGTGCTAACCACTGTGCCACCGTGCCACCCACAAACTGCCATCCTTACCTGGTCTGGTCTACATCTGACTCCAGGCCCATAGCAATGTGGTTGACTGTCATCCACCCTCTGGGTAATTAGGGATTGGCAACAAATGCTGGTCTGGTCAGTGTCACCCTCTGCTTCTGGTAAAGCCTGCTGTTTCTAGTAAGGGACAACAGGGGACTCCATCTTGAGCCATCCTCTGAGCAACTTTCAAAACATTTGAATTAAGCAATGACCACCAGCTGCCCAAGCAGCTGAGGTTGCAACTGTAGTGAGGTAGGCGAGGGGAGCCTCACAGCCCACTCAGAAGGAGGAGAGGGGCCCTCAAGCCGGATGGAAAATTCCCATTGATCTCCGATAATTGGCCTTTAGATGGCTCAAGGGAAGATGGTGCTAACAAACTGGCAGAAAATTCCAAGCCCGTCTGTCTCTACCCGCACTCACGTTTGCCGTGATAATCCTACCCGCAATGTCAGGAAGATAAAACTGTTCATCGAGGAGAAAGTGAGGACTGCAGATGCTGGAGATCAGAGCTGAAAATGTGTTGCTGGAAAAGCGCAGCAAGTCAGGCAGCATCTAAGGAGCAGGAGAATCGACGTTTCAGGAAGAAGGGCTCATGCCCGAAACGTCGATTCTCCTGCTCCTTGGATGCTGCCAGACCTGCTGCGCTTATCCAGCAACACATTTTCAAAACTGTTCATTTGTTTAGTACACTACCGTGTTTGTTGTTGGTGGATGATGAGAGGATAATCCCCTCTCTCGTGACAAAACGCGATGAAGTATTTTGCAGAGATGGGGAGGAGGGGCATATTTAGATTCTGGGCTAGCACTGGTGTTGAGCATGCAAACTCAGGGTGTTTACATGTCTTGTGGAACTAACATGGTGCCTCTGCATTGGAAGAAGTTGACAACGTGTGCAGCTTTAACATCCTCCATAGGTTCAGACAAATGATGACTTTTATTCCATTGTGATGCCCAGTTGTTGTTGTACAGTATCATTTGCTTCCCGAGTGTGCTCAATGGTAAAAGTGCAATCTCAGAGGACAACAAAGAGCCATTGTGCTATTAGGTTCTAGCAAAAGGCAGCTTTCTTCAAGATAAGTCCTTTACTTGGGGCCAATTGCAGTTTAATAAATACTGCTGCTGTCATAAAGCACTTGGTAATGTTTGCTCGACATTTTATTTAATGTAATTTAGTAAGATAAGTATCATGGAATTAAAATAGAAACTTTAACTAACCTTTAGATAATTCAGTTAGATTTTAACTTCTCATACTAATTTTTCTGAAAATTAATCTCAATATAGGGTCTAAGTGGCTGGAATGTTGGCTCTCAATATCTATCAGTGTCTGTTAGTTAGACTAATAACGTCTGTGATGTTGCATCAACTCGGTCAGAGTCTTTGTAGGGAAAGACATATGGAATTAGCAGTTGAACTTCACCAACCAAATTCTAATGTCTATCTCCAGTTTATGTGGAGAGTCTGAATGCAGAGCAGAGGTAAGAGGTATATTTGACCTTAGTAACCTCTGCCGGGAAGCAGAATCACTTCCTCTGGAGCTAAACGTCATTGCTAACAGATTGTCAAGGTTGGCAAATGAATAATTAGTCGGTTGAGGCACAGAATGGGTTTGTGATAGCACCTTACCTCTCCCACTGTAGCAGGAGACATTTCAGTGCATTGCATATAGACAAGGCACAGCTCCAGTTTATAGCATGTTCAATAAAAGGCTCACCAGGCACAGCTCCAGTTTATAGCATGTTCAATAAAAGGCTCACCAGGGAGCACAGTCAGTGCACAAATGCTTGATTGCTGAGTAGGAGAAAATTGCTGGAATCTGTACTGAAAACAAAACGTGCTGGAACTCACAGTGGGTTAGGCTCTGATGAAGACTTATCAAGACTCGAAATGTTGGCTTGCTCGCTCTCTCTCTCTCTCTCTCTCTCTACGGATGCTGCCTGAGCCACTGTGATCTTCAGCATGTTTTGTTTTCAGTTTGATTACTGAGATTCGGATTAACATCAAATACTGAGCCGAGAAGGCCAATGTGCAGTAGCTTGATGCTACCTTATGCGGCTAGTCAACGCCAACTTCCTGAGCCAATGAGTTGCCTGAACATCAATCTCATCCCATCTGCAGTGATAGCACAATGTAGCAAGGTCTGGAATCATGGATCTGAAGTAGGATTACAGCTGAATCATCTTCCATACCTCGGAGCAAGTAAGGCCTTCAGGAAGGATGTACTGGCCCTGGAGTATGTTCAGAGTAGGTTTGCGAGAATGATCCCAGAAATGAACAGCTTAACATATGAGGAACGTTTGTGGTCTCTGGGTCTATACTCGATGCAGTTGAAAAGGTTAAGGGTGTATCTAATTGAAGCTTACAGAATGGCCTGGACATAGTGGATGTTGGGAAGATGCTTCCATTGGTAGGAGAGACTAGGACCCAAGGGCACAGCTTTAGATTAAAGGGAAGACCCTTTAAAGCAGAGATAAGGAGAAACTTCTTCAGTCAGAGAGTGGGGAATCTATGGAATTCACTGCCACAGAAGGCTGTGGAGGCCAGATCATTGAGTATATTTAAGACAGTGAACGGTTCTTGAATATTAAGAGGATCAAGGGTTACGGGGAGAAAGTGGGAGAATGGGGTTGAGAAACTTATCAGCCAGAATTGAATGGCGGGGCAGACTGGATGGGCTGAATGGCCTGGTTTCTGTTCCTATGTCTTATGAAGAGAATATGGTGATATTTATTAACTCAGTCTGCCCCTTGTTTAAATGGATGATTTGAGGAAGCCAGCAGCAGTGAAAGTGATCACTTCAATCTCCTGGGTTTTTTTTTTTGCAGGCATTTCACATCTCGGATCTGTTCACATCGAAGAGGAAGCCATCAAAAGAATCGAACGTTTCTGCGGAAAATTCCGTACAGACCAATCACACAACGTGTTAGCAGAACGAGAGCGAAGATCAGAGAAAGGATGTAGGGGAGTCGGCACAAGTCATCCGGCAGGAGTGAATTAGGGAACCTGTGCTCAAAGGAAAACATCCATCCCTTTTTAAATTTTCAGAACAATCTCCAAACACGGCTTCATTCTGATATTTCTTCCTTCAGGCCAGTCCCTGATGCTAGCTTCACTGGAAGTTTGATCATCAGAGAGAATTTTCTGTGGTAGTTCAGTTGTCTACTGGCTTTGAGTACGTCCTTAAGTTGCAATTTCTACTCCAGTGACTGATAGATTTTGAACCTGTTAAAGCAGTCGCAATTTCCTTTTCCTTTCTCTAAGATGAGAGCCCTGAAGTGCCTGACACCATAGATGCTATATATGGACACACATACACTTAATACTGTGAGCAACAATGTATTCTATATTTGTAATGAGAAATTA
Organism: Chiloscyllium punctatum; assembly: GCF_047496795.1. Lineage (NCBI taxonomy): Eukaryota > Metazoa > Chordata > Chondrichthyes > Orectolobiformes > Hemiscylliidae > Chiloscyllium > Chiloscyllium punctatum. The sequence continues at coordinate 49,301,593 of NC_092784.1, forward strand.
ATATTATGGGTCACTGATTATGCTGAGCCTTTTGTGAGTGTATCGTGACTGAAGAATCTACAACTAAGATATTTACCAATTATTCAGTATACGGATTAAAGAAGCTAATTTCTTGCAAAAATAATTACGTACTTTTATTATATCTGTAATTAATGGAATTTAGACCAGGGACGATGATATGTTTTTTGAATGAGTTCTATTCACTTTAGGAGTTGAGAATTGACTCATTTGGTTGGGAGGAAATGCCGTACTATTTTCAGATTTATTAACACACTACAAGGCTAAGCCCGACAATCGATTGAATTGGAAGATCTTGTGGGAAAGGCATGACTTGGTCAAAAGGAAAAAGTTAAAAATATGGTGATAATCTGAACTCTGGTGTCCAGTTATCTGAACGGTCATAAATAGAACATAGAACATGGAACATTACAGCGCAGTACAGGCCCTTCGGCCCTCGATGTTGCGCCGACCTGTCATACCAATCCGAAGCCCATCTAACCTACACTGTTCCATGTATATCCATATGCTTGTCCAATAGAGTTTTGAGATATTGGTTCAGGCATATTTGAAATCAAATCTCCCAAAGGAATAGGCAGATTGATTGATAAGGTAGAACCATCAAGCATGCTGATTGTGTGGGATGACCATTGCATGGATTTCAACAAGTCTCCTAAAATGTCAGGAAAAGATAGGAGCTATCAAGACAGCAGACATTAATTATAATTGAAGTAGGTTGCATGTTCCATTCTGCATGGAGGTGAAGGAAACTTGAGTGAGCTTTTAAAGTTACCCGTAATCACTGAACTATCATGCATTAAACTGAAGTGATTGACAGTCATGAGAAATGTCATATGATAACGGCTATTGTCTGCTTTTGGATTGTTTATTCGGCTAGTGGTCTGCTGAGGGATATATCTGTCAGAAAACTGATCCAAAAGCTGAAAGGGTGTGATCCAACTTTATACTGAACTCAGTGCATTTCAATTCAATATACATTTAGTTGACCTGTTTAGAGCTTTTTAGGATTAAAAAGCTTAATGCAGTGGATTTAATTTGTATTAACTAAACCACTTGTGAGTTATGATCACAGTTCATCCGAAAGAATTGACAGTCTGTGCAATAGAATCTTTATTCCTGTCTATTTCATAGTCTAAAGGAGTTACGAGGGACTGGAAATTGATAATTAGCTCAGAGCCCAAAGGAGTTACGAGGGACTGGAAATTGATGATTAGCTCAGTCTTCAAATGTGAGAAGAAAGAGTTGTCCCCTGAACCAGGGGAATGTGTTGGTGGCAGGACCTGAGCTAAGGACAGAGAGCTTGCAGCCTACAACTGAGTAGACTCAACCTGAGGACCCATTTTAGCTGCTGAATACTTTTAACCAAGAAAGATCATCATGTATGGGACCATGCTAATGGCTGATCAGAAAGTTTAGGTAATTGTAACCTTGTGAATTCAGTTTCTCAGTAATTTATTTAATTCAATTCAAAACAGATGAAAGTTGAGATCCATATTTTAATTTCAACAGCTTTGTATTTTATTTGACTTTTGAATTAACATGTAATATAATGCTGTCGAATACTAGCTATATCTGTTTAACTTGTCCATTTTGTTCCATTCTCCGCAAAAGATATTTTTGAGCATGCTCTTTATTCTACATGTATATTATACCCCTGAAGTATTTACATGAGCTGAATGGCTTTAAACCACTGACAGTCTTATTCCCTGCGAAATTCACAGGGTTTACATTTGGAAGTAGCCACGGTGTCTGTGTTATTTCAAAAATACCACATTGGAACGTGAAACATCACAGCGCAATCGTGCTGAACACCAACATTAACCTCTGTAGTGTTACTGTTAACTGTGTAATTTCACTGCCCTCATTAAATGCTACTGTTTCCTATTTGTTAAGGGAGGGCTGTTTGAAATATTTACCAGGGTTAACGCTACTGCGCCTAATCTAGTGGTTAGGTTGAGGATTCGGAATATTCCAAACATCCTGGAATCTTCTATTCATGTCACATGCCCTTTTGCATTGCAACTCTCAAGGACAAAGTGACATTTTCTGCTGTGAAGCTGACCTTGGAACAGTGCCTTGTTAAAACTTGGCGTGGAAAGAAGGTGGTGTGTGGAGAAATCTTCTACAGCATGGAGCTGAGTAGAAAACTGGGAAGAAAATTCTACTTGAATTGAATCATTCCGTTTTCTATTCGAAATATCTTGACCATTCATCCAAGCTGCAGTTTCTACTCCACTCATGTCTTGCTGTGTGAATAGGGATTAAGCATTTGTTCAGATAGATTTGGGCCATTTGTATAACATCATTATACATCTCTTCTGCTGTCAACATCCATACCCCAGTGAAAAAAAGAAATAACTTGCTTTTAGTTATTGTATTATCACTTGTCAGGGCATGCCAAATATTTTAAATCTACGAGATTATTTTTGAAGTTTGTTTTCCAAAACTTGTGCAAGGTCCAACTAACACTGGCACTTGAATTCACATGGAAATAGTGTTTTTAGTACAGTTTTGTTAGCATAGGTTCAATGGCATTGCGCACAGTGACCAGATGAATACTCCTCTGAATGTGGTTTAACCCCAGCCCCCAATCCCATCGAACAAATAGTGCCTAATGCAGTCATAGACAGTTTGTGTCCCAGTAAGAACTTGTTTAAGACAAATTCCAGATTCATTTCATTTGAGACCCTTCCAGCCCAGGGAAGGGAATTGTTCACCCCATCACTCTCAACTGAGTTTGAATAAAGAACCCAGAAATGAAAAGGCTGCCTTCCATGTAAATCATTGAAGCATTTGGCCACCCAAGTCTTGAATTCCTATAGATGTCTGCTGATGTTGTGGAAATGGCCTAATTGTGAATTGCTTCTTTGTGCTGCTATAACCCGTATTTTTATCAGACAACTTTTGTAGACACCTTAACAGCCCTGTCAAAGGGCTTTGGTGTATATTATTGTTAATTGTGAGTATATTGTGTGAGATCTTAAAGGATGTCTCAAAGTATATATGTATAGAATTTTTATTGTAAATAAAAGTTAATTTTGTTTTCAATTTGAATAAGATCTACGGGTTTTCTTTTCAATTACCCGTCTATTTCAACTTGGGGCAATAACTTGTAAGTACAATATATAATGCCTTTATTGTAAAAACCCACTGGTATGTAGTGGCTCCATAAAGGTTTTCACAATAACAGGAGATCCATTTTGTGTGATGAAAGTGAGGAGATCAGAGTCTGGGTTAGATTGCTGCTGGAAAAGCACAGCAGGTCAGGCAGCATCCGGGGAGCAGGGAAATCAACGTCTCAAGCAAAAGCCCTTCATCAAGAATGAGGCTGGGAGCCTCCGGGGTGGAGATGTAAATGGGAGGGGGTTGGGGCTGGGGAGAAAGTAGCTAAGAGTATAATAGGTGGATGGAGGGGGGGAATGAAGGTGATAGGTTGGAGGGGAGGGTGGAGTGGATAGGTGGGAAGGAAGATAGGCAGGTAGGACAGGTCATGAGGATGGTGCTGAGCTGGAAGGTCGGAATTGGGATAAGGTGGGGGGAGGGGAAATGAGGAAGCTGGTGAAGTCCACATTGATGCCCTGAGGTTGAAGTGTTCTGAGGCGGAAGATGAGGTGTCAGGTGGTGAGGGAGCAGTGATGGAGGAGGCCCAGGACTTGCATATCCTCGGCAGAGTGGGAGGGGGGAGTTGAAATGTTTAGCCATGGGGCGGTGGGGTTGATTGGTGCGGGTGTCCTGGAGATCTTCCCTAAAGCCTTCTGCAAGAAGGCGTCCAGTCTTCCCAATGTAAAGGAGACCACAGCGGGAGCAACAGATACAATAAATGACATTGGTGGATATGCAGGTGAAACTTTGGATGTGGAAGGCTCCTTTGGGACTTTGGATGGAGGTGAGGGGGGTGGTGTGGGCGCAGGTTTTCCAATTCCTGCGGTGGTAGGGGAGGGTGCTAGGACGGGAGGGTGGGTTGTTGGAGGCATGGACCTGACCAGGTAGTCACGGAGGGAACAGTCTTTGTGGAAAACGGAAAGGGTTGGGGAGGGAAATATATCCCTGGTGGTGGGGTCCGAAATGTCGGCGATGATGCAGTTTATGCAAAGGGTGGTTGGGTGGAAGGTGAGGACCAGGGGGATTCTGTCCTTGTTGCGGTTGGAGGGGTTGGGTTTGAGAGATGAGGTACGGGATGTGGATGAGATGCATTGGAGGGCATCTTCAACCACGTGGGAGGGGAAATTGCAATGGTCCAGGTGAATTTAAAGTCAGGGTGGAATGTTTTGGTGAAGTTGATGAACTGCTCAATCTCCTTGCGGGATTGAACAAACCAGGAGAGGAAATATTTACTGCTGAGAGAACGTGAAGTTGTTTGCACTGTAAAATGGTGCAATGATTGCAGTTCGTAGGGAGGCCATTCAGCTCCTCATCTCCATGCCAGCCTTCTGTCAGAGCTACTCAGCTTGTCTTACACCTTTGTCTATTCCCCATAGTTTGGAAAATTTTTGACGCTTTGATAGTTATTGACTTCCTTTTGGGAGCCCCATTGAATCTTTCACCACTGCTCCAGTGCATTCCAAAACTTAACTACTTGTTGCATAAGATAAGCTGCGTTTGGTTCTTTTCCAAATCATTTTTAGAACTTTGTGCCATCCTTCCACCGACAGAATCAATTTCTTTCGAATTACTCTCTCCATGATTGTGAAGACCTCCATCAAATCTCTGTTTACCTTTCTCTCAAGAGAGTTGTCACAGTGAGAGTCTGAAACCTGAATACCGGTTGAGTTAGAACATGGAGACTCATGACTTATGCCTATGTGACTATTGAAGCTAGAGACAAAATGGTTCCCTGTGCCTACAAGACTAGCTGCAATAGTCACATAGGCACAGGTAACCATTTTGTCTCTAGCTTCAGTAGTCACATCGGCATAAGTCATGAGTCTCCATGTTCTAACTCAGCCTGTATTCAGGTTTCAGACTCTCAACAGCTCTGCCTCAACTCTCATATCTCGAACCGTTTTCCCTGATTCTTTTCTGCACCCTCTTTAATGTGTTGGCAGATTCCGAATTGAACATGTCATCGCTGTCATAACGGAAGAATCTGAAATGGTGGAAGTTTTGATAAATTAGTAGACTCTAAACTGGAGAATGTTAAACCAAATCTGTAAGGTGCTTTGGTCAGACTGCACGTCAAGTACCATTTCTGGTTCTGCCTACTCTGATGCAAAGAAAGATGTGCAAGTCTTGAAAGAGCCAAACATCTGACCTAAGGGTTAGGAAGGATTAAGGAATACACTGAATAAACTTGGGCTTTTCGGTCTTAAAAGGGATGTAAGTATGTAAAATAGTAAATGCAAAAAAGCCTAAGTTCAGCCCCTTTTTTAGTTTCTTAAAGCGGCTGCTTTGAAATTTTTGGCTGCACATAAGCTGCACGCTCCTGATCTTTGAACACTTGGTGCAGAAAGAGCAGGAAAGTCAAAGGACCACCTCATTGTTCTGCTCTCAGGCCTGGCCATGGTGGCCATTAGCAGCTGTGGGCAGTGGTCCACAGACAGAGACATTGGATCCAACTGCCTGCATCCCTCATGCTCACAGATGCACCAGGGCATCCTTGTAAAGAGAGCAGACAGCATCCACTGATCTGCCTCAGGTCTTCCACAACTGGTGGGCAGCACAGGAATTGGGATGCATCATCAACACCCGAAACTATACACCAATTTTCGTTTAAAATTTGTAAGTTTCCTTCGACATCTTGAATTTGACTACAGTAGCCCTGAAGGGCTATTTTCTGCTTAATATTTACTGCAATTTGGTCATATAAAAGGATAAATCTAGAACAATACTTTGTGCAACGAGTGAAACTTGACAGAATAAGACAATTTGAGGATTTGCTGTTAGTTTGGTGTTTTTGATGTAGAGTATGATCACAGCAAATAAATGTCTAAACAAAACCCTGATGATATGTGGACCAGAATCGTCTGAATGCAAGAGTTACAGTAATTGTGGACTGCCTTCTCTATATTGAACCCCTATCAATTAAATATCAGGAAGGCACTTGAAGCAGATGAAATACACCCTTTAATATTCCAAAGATTAATAAATAAATAGGTCAAAGTCATAATTTTTGGGATCTCCATAAATTCAAGAGCTTTACTTGAAGATTTGGAGACAATAAATGTTATTTGAGCTTCGGAATAGATGTTAGCCGTGGACTGGAATCTCTTTCACTGTTGATCTAATATTTGTCAAGGCTCACCTGCCTAAAGGCATCTTACACGATCATGAGGGAACATGAGAAAACATTTGCATGACATGGCTTGACATTTTGAGAAGTGCAATTATCAGATGAGATTAGCAGATATATATATATTATGGAAGATCTAAATTCATTCCAAGAATGAGGGACTTCTGTCATGAGGAGAGATTGGCAAACCCGGGACTGTTTGCTTTAGAGAATTTTTGATAGATGTGTTTAAAATATTTTCTTCTTCACCTTCCAGGCTGGAGCAGTGCCGATGGAGCGGTGACTACAGCATTGGCAACATGGATCAGGACTCCTAGTGTCAGTGCCTGGAGCCTGCTCTCATGGTGGCAGTTGGCCCAGTGCCTGGATTCTTTGCAGTGGTAGGCCTGGACTGAGGACTCCTGGTGGTGGTAGGCCTGGTCTGAGGACTCCTGGTGGTGCTAGGCCTGGACTGAGGACTCCTGGTGGTCGTAGGCCTGAACTGAGGACACCTGGTGGTGATAGGCCTGGACAGAGAACTCCTGGTGGTCATAGATCTGGACTGAGGACTCCTGGTGGTCGTAGGCCTGGACTGAGGACACCTGGTGGTGATAGGCCTGGACTGAGGACTCCTGGTGGTCGTAGGCCTGGACTGAGGACACCTGGTGGTGATAGGCCTGGACTGAGGACTCCTGTTAGTGATAGGCACAGAGCTTTGACTCCTGGCAGTAATGACAGTGCCCAGAGTCTGCACTCCAAGTGATGGTAGGCTTTGGGTCTGCACTCCCAGCACTGGTAGGCCTTGGGTCTGCACTCCCAGCACTGGTAGACTTTGGGCCTACACTCCCAGCTGTGGTCGGCCCAGAGTCTGGAGTCCTAACAATGGTAGTCACGGAGCCTGGACTCCTGGCAGTGTCAGTGAGGTGGTGATCCCAGTACAGCCATGGTCTCCTGGGGTATCGATGTCATTGTGGTTCCCGGAGCGGGAGTCCTTGAAGCATTCCAGAAGCCCGAATCCATGCTTGAGACCCCAATTTGAACAGAAGATGGAACTCTTATTTAAGCAACTTTATTTTATCCTTATTGTAACTCAAATGGCGCCAGTTTGTAGCGATAAAACACTTTTCACTGTATCTTCAAGACAAATGTGACAATAAATCATTCAGTCATGCAAAATATTCAGGAATCTGAACAGAGTACAAAGGGAGGAATTGTTCTCATCGGGGAGGGCTGGTGAGCCAGTGGGCACTGATTGAAGGTGATTGGCAAAAATATAGAGCATTTTCTAGGCAGCAAGTGGTATGGATCTGGCATGCACTGTCTGATAGCATGGTACAACGGGTTTCAATGGTGGCTTTGAAAAGGGAATTGGATTAATGTAACCGTTGTTGTCACACTGACTGTGTCAAGCCAAAACAATGCTCTGTCTATCACACAAATACTGACTCAGAATCTGAATTTCAGAGCTGATGTCATGCTATCTGTGTAGGCCACACATCCCAAAGATTGGTGGATCATATTAGACTGCATATCCTGCAGTTTACAGTGAGCAAGATATTGATCATACCCAACATTGCTGACAACACAACATCCAACCTTCTGAAAATGGATAACACTTGCTGGATAATCCTGAGTGTGCAAATCATCAACTAACACACCACAGAAGGAGGCCATGCAGCCCATCTAGTTTGTACTCGCTCTTCCAAAAAGCAATCCAGTTCATTCAGGTTTCATGCATTTTTCCCACTGGATTTTAGGCTTTCAAGTATTTAGTCAACCCCCATCTGAAAACGACAATGGAAGCTGTTCCGACAAGCCTATCAGACAGTATGTTCTGCTGGCTACATGGGAACATGTTTCCCTTTGTCAACTCAGGTTCATTTTCCAATCATTACAAACTAGTCTCCTCACCTTTTTTCACCTCTCATCTATATTGAAGCTCTTTGCAATTTTAAACACCTCTATCAAATCTTCCCTTTTCCTTCTCTGAAGGAAAACTACCCCAACTTCTCTAGTCTATCCATAAGACTGCAAACTTGGCCCACTATTTAGAGTTATCGAGTCATAGAGATGTACAGCACAGAAACAGACCCTTTGGTCCAACTCTTCCATGCCGACCAGATATCCTAACCTAATCTAGTCCCATTTGCCAGCATTTAGCCCATATCCCTCTAAACCCTCCCTATTCATGTACCCATCCAGATGCCTTTTAAATGTTGTAATTGTACCAGCCTCCAGCATGTCCTCTGGCTGCTCATTCAATACATGCACCACCCTCTGCGTGAAAAAGTGACCCCTTAGACTCCTTTTAAATCTTTCCCCTCTCATCATCAACCTATGCCCCCGAGTTCTGGACGTTACCAACATTGCTGGATGGGGCGGGATGGCGGCTCAGTGGTTAGCACCGCTGCCTCACAGCACCAAGGTCCCAGGTTCATTTCCAGCCTTGGGCGACTGTCTGTGTGGAGTTTGCACATTCTCCCCGTGTCTGTGTGGGTTTCCTCCCACAGTCCAAAGATGTGCAGGCCAGGTGAATTGGCTGTGCTAAATTGCCCATAGTGCTAGGTGCATTAGTCAGAGGGAAATGCGTCTGGGTGGGTTTCTCTTCGGAGGGTCGGTGTGGACTGGTTGGGCCGAAGGGCCTGTTTCCGCACTGTAGGGAATCTAATCTAACCTAATGTCCCTAATTAGCAATCAAATTCAGTTTCGTTGTGCCGCAGAGACGCTCCCACAAATATTTAAATTAGGAACAATCTCAGTCTCCACAATCTTCTACATATCCTTGTCCCAATAAAGCTATGGAAATATCTAATCATTATTTATTAATTCATAGAATTGACAAAATCAAATTAATCCCATTGCAAACATCTATCCCCATTTTATTTCAATCCTTTTCCATCCCCATTTCTGTGCAAGTTTATTTCCTTCACATATTTATCCAATTAGGTTTGAAATCCTCAATTACCCAGATTCCCCCATTCTTGCAATAATTTAGGATTGTTAGTTGGGCTCATGGATTGCACTGGAATCTCCATATGTTAATATAGGGCCTTGTTTATGTCAGGGTGAAAGAACCTATCCATGCATTGTGCCCATTTCAGCTCAGCAAAACAGGTGACAGCCATTAGCTGGCTCATGGTTCATTGGTCTATTGGTCTATGTCTTGACTATTCAGAGTCAACCTGCCTGATTGACAATTTAAACAGTTCAATCATCATTAACTGGCCAGGGACCATCCCAGGAGCATGAAAATCGACGGTTTGGGCAAAAGCCCTTCATCAGGATGGACTTCCTGATGAAGGGCTTTTGCCTGAAACGTCAATTTTCCTGTTCCTCAGATGCTGCCTGACCTGCTGCGCTTTTCCAGCACCACTCTAATCTTGACTCTAATCTCCAGCGTCTGCAGTGCCCACTTCCGCCTAATCATCATTAACTGGTGAATTCTCCAATTAGAGTCCACTCCACAATAACCAATCAGCACTTCTCTCTCAAACAGCATGAACGTTGTCTTTCCTCTCCAGCTGCTCTTAGTGTGAATTGTTCTAAGACAAAAAACTTCAACAAACCGTTTTTTCAAGCTCAGTACTTTCTAACAACTATTATTATATGAACAGAATAAAAAATTGCAGAGTTAAAAGGGAAAAGACAAGGAAGTGGGACCGGCTAAGTAGTTCTTAGAGTGTTAGCGCAAACGTAATTGGCCAACTTTAACCATTCTACTTTTCACAATGCATTTGGAATTCTGCATGGGGAGACCAGTTTGTGGATTTAATGGCATACCAGTTAACCCAGTTGTGGTGCAGTGGTACAGTCACTACCTGTGGAGTGGGAGGTCTGGGATTAAGTCCCACCTGCTCCAGAAGTGTGTAATAACATCTCTGAACATGTTATTTATAAAAACAGGCTAACTGAGTGACTGACTGTTAATTTGTTTTTCTCAATGCAAGGGTGGAACTGATGCAACTCTCCAGAGGGCAATCTGAGAGCCCACCTCCTCATACAATTGGTAAGTGATGTGGAGCAGGTGGCCTGGTATGTCATATTTGCTGATGACAGCAGGCTAACCCTCCCGTGCCGAGTTTGGGAGATTTGATCGTGGTGAAGGATGTGGAAAAGCAGATGATAGATTGAGTAATGGTCGATGATCTAAATATACACCAATACATTTTGGAACTGAAGGCTTGAAATGCAGGCATGTAATGAATGACTGTCCATTAATCGAGGCGAAAAGGGAAAAGGGTCTGGGTAGGATTAGCCATTGGCAAAATTAAGCAATTGACACATTTTATCATTGGGACTGATCCTTTGATGCAACGTGAGAAGATCTATTTATTTTAACCCTGCGTGACTTTCTACATTCAGTTGGCACTATTCACAATACTCTTATAACAGTCAAGCCTGTAACTGACTCCTAGGTAGCTCCTTATCTCGAAGCCGTTTAGACCAGTTCATTAGATTCCAGCCTGCACTGATTTCACCCCCATTTGTTTTTCTCTCTCTATGTACAATAGGGTTGATAAGGGTGTGCTTCAGAATAATCTTAGCAACACAGGCTTGATTGCCGTTCTGGTTGAGTGAGACTTGGACCCTGTAACGTCCCCTTGTCAGCGGCAGATCACCGCTGACAAAAGCTGTCAAGAAAACCGCTCAAGATGTAGCATCAGCAAACAAGGAGGTAAGGATCAGCCTTTGAGCAGATTAAAAACCCAATTTTCTGAACACCCTTGATTAGATTTCAGCTAACAACTCACTCCCAGGCATCTATTATTTGATAAATAATTCTGATTAGATTCTCGCTTATCTGTTATTCTATATGTGTACACAATTCCGGCCTGTAACATTTAATAGTATCTATTATTTTACGTACAAACCCATTGCAGTTCAATGCTTCAATTACAGTCTGAAACTCCTCTCTGCCTAGAAACCACTTTAATTGTTCAGTGGGAATTCAGCTTGTAACTCACTCCTGGTGGGCACTTATAATCCAGCCCAGCTGACAGGGAACAGATGGAAATCTGGTCAGCTTTGCATTTTACTATCCAAGCAATTTTATTTACCCTTGATTTTAACATAAAATAAAATCTTAGGGTTGGCCACCTGACCAGTTGTGTTTCTGGTTTGGAGAGTTAGTTGCAATAGCACGCCTGGTATCTGTTATTCTATATCTGAGTCATCCAAACCCCTCAGTTAGATTCCAGGCTGTAACAGTTTCCCATGGCTGCTATTCAATCTATTATACACCTGATCCTCTCAATAAAATTCTGGCCGACAGTCCAATCATGGCATTTATTACTTTATGCTTACGAAGCCGAATTTGGCTGCAATTATCTAAAAAGCAAAATGATTATTTCCATTTATATAACTTTGCATATGGCTTTGGGTCTTCCTTAGGTGCTTTCCAGGCAATGAGTATTTTTACCACATGGTTCACTGTTGCAATGTAGTTAATGTTCAGAATTGGTCAGTCGAGTCTGAGAGGATATGTATTGCTCAATATTACCCCTAAACCTCCCATAGGTGATTTCAAAGTCATCTTTCCCACAGACAAAGGCTGCACCTTCTCTCTTGGAATGCAATCTTCTTCTCGTTAATGAGTCATATTCAATGCTTACAGATGGGAGAGATAAACACCTTTTGTAAAGCGGATGTTGATGAGGGCATTGCCACAACTCATGCAGAGTGAAGTAAGCTACCATGATTATTTTACTGCTTCTTGCGATACAAGTGTCACTAGCAAGGCCAATATTTATTGGCAATCTCTCTTTGCCCTTCAGAAGGTGAGCTGCCTTCTTGAACCACTGCAAAGAGATTAATTGAACCACTGCAGTCTTATGGGATGTGGGTGCACCCGCAGTATTAGGGAGGGACTGCCAGAATTTTGATTCTATAACAAGAAAGGAACAGCAATAGGATAGTGTGGGGCTTGACAGGGAACTTGCAGAGGGTGATGTTCCTGTATAACTGCTGACCTTGTTCACCGAAAGGTTGCAGGTTTGGAAGATTCTGTTAATGGAGCGTTGGTTAGTTGTCCCATTGCGTAGCTGGTAAACATCAATATCATTGTGCGGAGTGATGGTTGGAGTGAATGTTTAAAGTCTGAGGGTGCACCTTTGTCCTGGCTACTGCTGAACTTCTGGCGTGTTGTTTGAGCTGCACTCATTCTGGCAACTTGGGAGTATTCCATCATATGCCTGATTTGTAACTTGCAGATGGTGGACAGCATTTAAGGGGTCAGCTTGCTGCAGAATTGTCAGCCTTTGACCAGCTTGTCCAAGCATACCAACAGATGATGCTTGTCTGGACATCCCAGGCATCAGACGCAGTTCTGAGAAGCTGTTAAAACATTTCTACCCATGAACAGAGTACAAGGATGCTTCTCCAGCCCATCCCACCTGACCCAAACAATACCAAATTAGAACTAGGTTGAGAGATGTTTATCTCATCTCCTTGGTAATCCTTCATGAAAACAACCGTCTTTCAAACAAAGTTTACATTGTTAAGAACAAATGGGATCAACAAGGAGTCAGACTTTAAACGTGAAGGATCCTTTATCTCCCCAGAAACTGTGAAAGCCGAGCTTGGGGATGCTGGTACTTTTCTGTAAACCTCTCTCGCTGAAGAATGCCCCTCATTAATTGTACTTTGAAAGGAAATCAACCGTTACAGATGTTTAGGGTCAGGAGCTCTTATCCTTTGAGATAGGGTGACATGCTTGTTCTAAGTGCTGATAAGGAATGTTGGGAGTTCAGAGACACTGCAAAGAGATTAATTTTTTTTTACTAGTCTATTATGACTTACATCTCTGCACCCTAACAGCCCTCTGTACTATTTTCAATGCAGCCAGCACTTTTTTTTTGTCAAATGCAAGTTTGGTATTTGACATTCCATCATTCATGCGAAAGTGGGTACTGCAGATGCTGGAGATTAGAGTGGTGCTCGAAAAGCACAGCAGGTCAGGCAGCATCCGAGGAGCAGGAAAAAGGGCTTTTGCCCGAAACGTCGATTCTCCTGCTCCTCTGATTCAACCATTTGTTGGCCCTTCATGTGAGTGCCTTTCTCTCCAAAGCAAGATGAGACATCCTTATAGATTAGCCGCAATTTCACACAATATTCTAGCAAAAGATCAATATTAAGCTATGTCAATAAGCTAACTTAGTCTTTATAATGTCTACTTTGTTTAATTACCAATAATTCTGGCAATAAAACATTAAAGCATGAGACTGAGGGTTAGCTTTATTTGAATGAACTTATTGCCTGCTTTGCCTTGAACAAAGAGCAAATAATGATCCGGTCTTAGTGTTTCTGATCCTAACATTAATATTAAACTTGTACTCATTTGTACCAATTCATTTGATGCTAATTCAGAGAGACTAGGATCGAATGTGTTAGTATTAGCAATAAAAGCAAAATGCTGCAGACATCTAAAATAAAAACACAAAGTACTAGAGAGCTCAGCAGTTCTGGCCACTTCCGTGCAGAGAGAAATGCAGTTCATATTTCAAGTCTAGTATGACTCAAGATTTTATTCTTGGTTCAAGTGGATCAGTCACATGTAGTTAAGAAGGCAGTTAACTTGCTTGCCTTCATTGCTCAGACCTTTGAGTATAGAATTGGGACGTTATGTTGAGGTAATACAGGATGTTGGTGAGGCCTCTTCTGGAGTATTGTGTCCAGCTCTGCTCTCCTTGTTACAGGAAAGATGTTATTACGGTGGAGAGGGTTCAGAAGCAGTTTATCAGGATGTTCCCAGGAATGGAGGGTTTGAACATAAGGAGAGGCTGGATAGACTGGGACATTTTCACTGGAGTGTAGGAGATTAAGAGATGACCTTATGAGGGTTTGTGAAATTATGAGGGGAGTAGATAAGATGAATGGCAGATGCCTTTTCCCTATGGTGGGGGATTTCAAGACGAGGGGGCACTAACATGAGAGGCCCTTCTTTTCCACAGAGTGGTTTATGTGTGGAATGAACTTCCTGAGGAAGTGGTGGATGTGGGTACAGTTACAATGTTTAACAGACATTTAGATACATTCCTGAATAAGAAATGTTTGGAAGGATATGAGCCAAACGCAGGCAGGTGGGACTAGATTAGTTTGAGATTATGGTCAGCACGGACTGGTTGGACCGAAGGGTCTGTTTCCATGCTGTATGATTCAATGAATATCAGAGGATTATCATTAAAGTGGAAGAATCATTGTATCACAAGGATGGGGGGGAGGGGTGCAGGGGTGGGGGGTGGGGAGCAGAATGAGAATGAAATGGACAATTGGCAGAGAGCTGATTTCAATGGGGCAAGAAGAGAGTTGGGCAGAATAAAGTGGAACAAATGATTAGCAAGAGAAACTGTTTCTGAGCAATGGACTACTTGCAAAGAGGATATAGTTTGGATACACTTAAAAGGAAAAGAAAGGACAAATAAATTCATCCCTGGATGACAACGGAATTTAGTAAGAATGTGCTTAAGGCCAGAGCCAGTTACAAAGCACAATTGAGAATCAAGAGAAATTCAGCAGGTTCAGAGAAGGGGAGAGAAAGCACATTAGAGAAGCAAAGATGAAATACGAGAAAAGACTGGCAGTTAGCATAGAATCAAACAGACCCCACTACCAGGGATATATTTCCCTCCCCTCCCCTATCAGCGTTCAGGAGAGACCACTCCCTCCGTGACTCCCTTGTCAGGTCCACACCTCCCACCAACCCAACCTCCACTCCCGGCACCTTCTCCTGCAACCGCAAGAAGTGCAAAACTTGCGCCCACACCTCTCCCCTCACCTCCCTCCAAGGCCCCAATGGATCCTTCCATATCCATCGCAAATTCACCTGCACCTCCACACACATCATTTACTGTATCTGCTGCACCCGATGTGGTCTCCTCTACATTGGGGAGACAGGCCGCCTACTTGCGGAGCGTTTCAGGGAACACCTCTGGGACATCCGCACCAACCAACCCAACCGCCCCGTGGCTGAACACTTTAGCTCCCCCTCCCACTCCGCCAATGACATGCAGGTCCTTGGCCTCCTCCATCGCCAGACTCTGGCCACATGACGCCTGGAGGAAGAGCACCTCATCTTCCGCCTAGGAACCCTCCAACCACACGGGATGAATGTAGATTTCTCCAGTTTCCTCATTTCCCCTTCCCCCACCTTATCTCAGTCCCAACCCCCGGATTCAGCACCGCCCTCTTGACCTGCAATCTTCTTCCCGACCCCTCCGCCCCCACCCCCTCTCCAGCCTATCACCCTCACCCTCACCTCCTTCCACCTATCGTATTCCCAGCGCCCGTCCCCCAAATTCCCTCCCCTCTACCTTTTATCTCAGCCCACTTGGCACACCAGCCTCATTCCTGAAGAAGGGCTTATGCCCAAAACGTCGATTCTCCTGCTCCTCGGATGCTGCCTGGCCTGCTGTATTTTTCCAGCACCACATTTTTCAACTCTGGTACTCCAGCATCTATAGTCCTCACTTTCTTCTAGAATCATACAATCCCTTTGGCCCAACAAGTCCACACCAATACTCCCACCCAGACCCTAATACTCTACATTTACCCCTGACTAATGCACCTAGCCTATCAGCCCTGAACACTATGGGCAATTTAGCATGGCCAATTCACCTTAACCCACACATCTTTGGACTGTGGGAGGAAACCCACACTGACACGGGGAGAATGTGCAAACTCCAGACAAACAGTCGCCCAAGGCTGGAATTGAACCTGGGCCTCTGGCACCATGAGACAGCAGTGCTAACCACTGAGATACCACACCACCCTGGTGGTAGATGTTCACAGAATTCCTAGAGTGTGGAAGAAGGCCATTCAGCCCATACCGCTGCTCTGAAGAGCATCCCACCCAGACCTGTACCCTATATTTCTGACGGCTAATCCGCGGGGCAATTTAACATGGCCAATCCACCGAACCTGTACATCTTTAGACTGAGAGAGGAAACCTGCACAAATGCAGGGAGAATGTGCAATCTCCACACAGTGACCCAAGGGGGGAATCAAACCCGAGTCCGTAGTGCTGGGAGGCAGCAGTGCTAACCACCGAAGCACCGTGCTACCCTTTATATCCATCATGCTAATGGGGAACCCTTTAACTTTATTCCTGATGAACCAGTTCAAAGGTGTTCCTACAAACCTCTACAACAGGAGCTTGATATTTAAAACAATACAGTCCCTGGCAGGTGGTTCCGAGAAACTAGTGTGTTCCATCCAAATGGAAGCTGAATGTCAAGTTCTCTCTTTATTTTTAAGCCTTAACAGTGAGCTGGGATGTTTGTTTCTTGGGTGTTCCTGCTAATTCCAGCTGTAATCAGCTGACAAACATCTTTATAATTTTCATAGCTGTCAACTCATGGCTGTTCTATGTTTGAGATGAAATGATTTGGATGAAAACAGAGATAGCATTGTTATTAAGTTTGTGGATGTCACCAAATTGGTGGAACAGAGGACAGTGAAGAAGATGATCTCAAAGTACAACAGGATCTGAATCAACTGGGCCAGTGGGCTACTGAAAGGTAAATGGGAGGCATCGCATCTTGGTAAGGCAAGCCAGGGAAGGACTTACACAGTTAACAGTTGAGCCCTGGGGAGTGTTGTCGAACAGAGAGACCTCGGGTTGCAGGTACATAGTTCCTTGAAAGTGGCATCACAGGTAGACAGGGTGGTGAAAGAGGCCTTTGACATACTTGCCTTTTTCAGTCAGAGCATTGAGTATAGGAGTTGGGATGTCATGTGACAGCTGTACAAGACATTGGTGAGGCCACATTTGGCGTACTGCGTGCAATTCTGGTCGCCCTGTTATAGGAAGGATGTTATTAAACTGGAAAGGGTGCAAAAAAAATTTACAAGGATGTTCCTGAGACTGGAAGGTTTAATTATAAGGAGAGGCTGTGACTTCTTTCTCTGGAGTGTTGGAGGTCCTAGGCAAGGGGAATCCCAAAGCCTTCTGTGGGCAGATGAATATTAAAAGAATGGCAAAAGAATAAGTAGGTTCAAATAGGAACCAAAAAGGGAATTTATCATGGTCAAGGTATTAAGTGAATAGTTTGCATCTGTCTTTACCAATGAGGGTGATGCTACCTAGACCAAGACAATACAGGATGAATCTCAGTCACTACAAGGGTTCTGAACTGTTAAGGAAGAAGTCTTGAATAGACAATTGATACTTGTATTTGACAAGGCACTGTGACTGAATAAGATGCATCCAAGGAAAATAGAAAGAAGTGAGAGTGGAAATTGCAGAGGTAGTGGCAATTAGCTTTCAAACTTCCCTACACTCAGCAGAAATACCATCAAATTGGAGAATTACACACCCCATGCCTTTGTCTGAAAAGAATTGTAAGGATAAGTCCAACAAATATACTAGGTAAGTGTAACATCAAAGCTGGGGAAGATTCCAGAAGCAATTATTTGGGATAGAATTAGCAGTCAAATGGTAAAAGATACAATAATTGAAATTTGAGTCGCAGGTGGATAGGATAGTGAATAAGTGTTTGGTATGCTTTCCCTTGTTGGTCAGAGTATTGAGTGCAGGGGTTGGGAGGTCATGTTGCAACTGTACAGGATGTTGGTTAGGCCACTTTTGGAATATTGCGTGTAATTCTGGTTTCCTTCCTATCGGAAGGATGTTGTGAAACTTGAAAGGGTTCAGAAAAGATTTACAAGGATGTTGCCAGAGTTGGAGGGTTTGAGCTACAGGGAGAGGCTGAATAGGCCGGGGCTATTTTCCCTGGAGCATTGGAGGCTGAGGGGTGGCCTTATAGAGGTTATAAAATTATGAGGGGCATGGATAGGATAAATAAATAAAATATTTTCTCTGGGCTGGGGGATAGGTTTAGGGTGAGGGGGAAAGGCATACAAGAGATCTAAGGGGCAACTTTTTCACGCAGAGGGTGGTATGTGTACGGATTGAGCTGCCAGAGGAAGTGGAGGAGGCTGGTACAATTACAACGTTTAAAAGGCATCTGGATGGGTATATGAATAGAAAGGGTTTAGAGGGATATGGGCTGGGTGCTGGCAAATGGGACTAGATTCATCTAGGATATCTGGTCAGCATGGAGGAGATGGACCGAAGGGTCTGTTTCCGTGCTATACATCTCTATGACTCTATTAGAAAGACCTTGCAAGGATTTGTAAAGAACATATTTACTAATTCGCTTTCTAAAGTGTTTATGGAAGAGGTACAGGTGCACAATCCTTTATCCGAAATGCTCTGGACCAGCTGGCTTTCGGAATTCAGAATTTTTTAAATTTCAGAATAAGTGGCAGTTTGATGGTGAAATGTTAAAAAAGTTTACCTGAGGAGCAGACCTACTGAGTAAAACGGACCTTGGAGACAGAATTGAGGCTGGCGAGTGCTGAGCCACACTCCCCCAACATCTGAGTGACACACATCAAATAGATGTCGACTTGTGGCGTTCAGAGAGAAACCTCAGGCCTCCCACATCACCTCTGAGCGACATGCATCGAGTGGGTGTCGACTTGGGTTAACTGTTTGCATGCCAAACAACCTTGTTAATGAGAAAAAAAACTTCACAAAGAACCTTCAGACTTTGGAGCTTTTCGGATTTCAGGTTGTCTACTTGTATCGGAAAGACTGAATGAGGGCGATGCTGTTGATTGGATGTTCACGGACGTCCAGAGGGTGTACAGTGCCACACAACAAGACTTGTCAGATAAGTTATGTTATATGCAATAAAAGGGACAGGAGTCACGTAGATACGAGATTGATTGAGTAATAAGAAATAGATCAATCGGAATTTTTTCAAGCTGGAGGGAGGTTTGTAGTGAAGTTCCTTGAGATTGGAATTGGGACCCTCGCTTTTTCTGATGGATATTAATGCTCTGTATCTTAGTGTGCAGGGGACAATTCCAAAGTGTGTGAACAATATGAAACCTGGAAGCAATGTAAACTCAAAGGAGTTCAGCATAGAACGCCAAAAGTACTTCGACAAGTTGGTGGAGTGGGCGGATAGATAGTTGATGATGTTCAATGTAGAGAAGTGTGAGGTCAAAAGAACACGAAGCGACGATATAAATAAGGAGTACTGTTCCAAAATGGATGCAGGAGCGGAGGATCTGGGTAATAGGGCAAGTGGATGGAGCCACTAATAAAGCAAACAGTACCCTTGATTTTTATTAATAAGGACTGATATTATTACTGGGAATGTCAGACCCCAGACTGAAATTTGGATTGATGATTGTATTTTGTTTTGTTTTCATGTGATAATCTTTCATTCGGGCACAAACACATAAAGTTGCAGGTATGAGTTTAACAATAAAACAGTAGTTTATTACACAAAAGAAATGAAGATTAAAATCATATAAACCAAACAATATACATATAACACAAATAATTTCAAAACACATGTTAAAATCCAATTCTATTGGTCCTAACAACATCTCTCTAATGTACTCAAACAGAAGAAAGAATTCCCTTTTCTATCCGACATAAAGTTTGGTTTAGCTGTGGCTTCCATTCCTTGTCATGAGAATCTAACAGCTCTTTCTGGAGCCTTCATGCAACCGAACCTAAACTTTCTCAGCTTGAAATAACCCCTTCAATGTTTTAACCAAACACTTCTGGTCTGGATCTCTTACACAGAGGTCAACTTTTCTATTAACAGTCCAAACATTCCTCAGGAGCAACTGAATTTACAAATCCAGTTTCAGCTAAGATCTTCAGAAAACTGCCCAATTGAATCCTATTAATCTTTTCTTCAACTCAGAAATAATATCCAGGATCTTGTATCTGAAAGGTTAATGCACTACACTGTTTACTTTATTTGCTCCTAAACACTTCCAACATAAACAAACTCCATTATTAGATTAGATTAGATTACTTACAGTGTGGAAACAGGCCCTTTGGCCCAACAAGTCCACACCGACCCGCCGAAGCGCAACTCACCCATTCCCCTACATTTACCTCTTCACCTAACACTACGGGCAATTTAGCGTGGCCAATTCACCTGACCTGCACATCTTTGGACTGTGGGAGGAAACCAGAGCACCCGGAGGAAACCCACGCAGACACGGGGAGAATGTGCAAACTCCACACAATCAGTTCGCCTGAGTCGTGAATTGAACCCGGGTCTCTGGCGCTGTGAGGCAGCAGTGCTCACCACTGTGCCACCGTGCTGCCCACAAGAAGTGCACACTCATGTCAATCGACCAGACTGCCATCGGGAACAAGACTGTTCTTGCCCAGGTTCAAATCGGGGATCTTTCGCGTATTAAGCAAATGCGATAACCACTACACTACAGAAACACTACAGAAATTATGTTAACTGTATTTAAATGTAAACCCTGGCTTCAGCCATACTTCCTAGTTAATCATTAAACTCCTTCAGATACACAAGCCAAATTCACCTAACAATAGTTCAAAACCCAGACTCTAACCGAAACTATACCATAATTTAAGAGGCCTTCATACAAAAGGTGGTTCATTTGTGGAATGAACTGCCAGAGGAAGTGGTCGATGCAGGTATAACTGCAACATTTAAAAGACATTTGGACAGATACATGAATAGAAAAGGTTTCAAGGGATATGGGCCAAACGCAGGCAAACGGGATTAGTTTAGTTTGGGAAACTTGGTTGACATGGACGAGTTGGGCCGAGTTAGACAAATTACACACTTGATATCACAGGGGTACAGAGTACAGGAGCAAGGAGTCAAGATTGAACTTTTGTAAGACACCCGATAGGTCTTACCTGGAGTATTGGGTATTGTTCATTTCCAAATATGATCTTTTTTCTGGTCTTTCCTGGATTCTGGGGCCTCCAGGTCAGGGGTCAATGGGATTCCTAGAGGCTGCACTTACTGGGAGTGACACACAGTACATTTGGCCACAGGTGCAAATGCCATCCTATTCAAGATGGCAGCTGGATACCTGATGTTGGCCAAGTCTGCTGAGGCAGACCCAAGAACTTGAGAGGGAGGCATCCTGTGGGGGGAGTGAAATGGGAGGTGGGGGGGGGGTGTGGTGGCTGGGGGAGGTGAATAGTGGTAAGTTTAAAAAATATAAAATTACTTACAATGCTGAAGATCTAAAATAAAAATGGAAAAGACTGGAGAAACTCACCAGCTCCAGCAGAATTTATGGAGGAAGATCTTGTTATGAAGGGGATAAGGATTGAACCCTTCTGATAATTAAGCCAAGACACTAGCTCCAATCTGTTATGGTGGGAGTAGAGGTGCCCTTCTCATAATTAAACCCGAAACATCCAGAGAAGCTCACCTTGCCCCTTGTGATCTGTTAAGAATGTAGTTAAATGAAAGGAATCCCTGATACTCACTCTGTGATCACAGGAATCGGTGCTGGAACCTCAGCTATCCACAATGTATAGTAATGATTTGGATGAGGGAACAAAATATGACATCTCAACATTCACAAATTTGGTGGGAGGGTGAACTGTGACTAGGATGCAGAAATCTTTCAGCATGATCTGGACAGGCTAGGTGAGTGGGCAAATCAACGGCAGATGCAGTACAACTGGGATAAATGTGAGGTTATTCACTTTGGAAGCAAAAACAAGAAGGCAGATCACTACCTGAATGGCTGTAAATTGGGAGAGGGGAGAGTGCAGCGGGACCTGGGTGTCCTTGTGCACCAGTCACTGAAGGTAAGCATACAGGTACAGCAAGCGGTAAAGAAGGCAAATGGTATGTTGGCCTTCATTGTGGGACGTTTCAAATACAGGAACTGGGATGTGTCATTGCAGCTTTACAGGGCCTTGGTGAGGCCACACCTGGAATAGTGTGTGCGACTTTGGTCTCCTTTTCTGGGGAAAGATGCTCCTGCTCTCAAGGGAGTACAGCGAGGGGTTTCCCAGGCTTATTTCAGGGATGGAGGGACTGATGCATGTGGAGAGATTGACTACGTTAGAATTATTTTCACTGGAGTTCAGATGAGTGAAGGGCGGAATGGGTTTCATACAGACTTATAAAATTCTAACAGGACTAGACAGGGTAGATGCAGGGAGGATGTTCCTGATGGTGGGTATATCCAGAACCAGGGGTCACAGTCTGAGGATTCAGGTGGACCATTTAGGATGGAGATCAGGAGACATTTCTTCACCCAAAGAGTGGGGAGCCTGTGGAATTCATTAGCACAGGAAGGAGCTGATGCCAAAACATTCAATGTATTCAAGAGACTGCTAGATATAGCACTTGGGGTGAATGGAATAAAGGATAAAGAGAGAAAGCAGGACTGGGCTATTGAGTTGGACAATCAGCCAATGATCATCGTGAGTGGCAGAGCGGGCTCAAACAATCTCCTCTTGCTCCTGTCTTCTATGTTTATGTTTCTATGTTACAAGTAACAAGTTACAGTTTATTTATTTAACCCCAACAGTGAACAAATTAACAGAATTACTGACAAACTGAACAATTCCATCCTAACTACTAACTATTCCCTTATGAACTAAATCCTATTGGTATGCGGTTTAAATTGCAACTTCTGAAGTTCAAACTCTCTCTCTTTTTCTTTCTCTCTTTCCTCTGCTTCGAACTGTAATTGAAACTGTTTCAGTTCCCTTTCTTCCTCATCTGCCCTGGCTCTTTTTTTTTCCCCTTTTTTTTTTAACCTTCTAACTCTAATTGTCTAATTTTCAATTTAATTTTTATAACTCCACTACACTTGACTTTTTCCCAACGAAGGAACTCCCTTTTTCCCTTTTTCCCAATTTTTATCCCTCATGGAATGAAATTGCTGTCTGAAGCTAAATTTCGATATATGCACGAATGCATATTGATTCACCCTCTCTCCAGCCCTTCCCGCTGTTTGAACTTTCTGTTCCTCAATATGAGCTTTTATCATGTCTGGAAGTGAGTTTTTAAACTCCTCCAGCAGCATAATCTCTCTAAGATCCTCATATGTCTTTTCTATCTTTAATGTTCTCTCCCATCTATCAAAGTTGCTATGTTTAATTCTTTAAAACTCAACATAAGGCCGACCTAGTTCCTTCTTTATGGTTCTGAATCATTGTCTATATGCTTCTGGTATCAATTCATAAGCACACAAAATAGCCTGTTTGACATAGAGTCAGAGACATGTACAGCATGGAAACAGACCCTTTGGTCCAACTCATCCGTGCCAACCAGATATCCCAACCCAATCCATTCCCACTTGGCCTATATCCCTCCAAACCTTTCCTATTCATATACCCATCCAGATACCTTTTAAATGTTGCAATTGTACCAGCCTCCACCACTTCCTCTGGCAGCTCATTCCATACATGTACCACCCTCTGTGAGAAAAAGTTGCCCCTAAGGTCTCTTTTATATCTTTCCCCTCTCACCCTAAACCTATGCCCTCTAGTTCTGGGCTCCTCCACCCCAGGGAAAAGACTTTGTCTATTTATCCTATCCATACCCTACATGATTTTAGAAACCTCTATCATGTCACCGTTCAGCCTCTGATGCTCCAGGGAAAACAGCCTCACCCCATTCAGCCGCTCCCTGTGGCTCAAATCCTCCAACTCCAGCAACATCTTTATAAATCTTTTCTGAACCCTTTCTGGTTTCACAACATCCTTCCAATAGGAAGGAGGCCAGAATTGCACGCAATATTCTAATAGTAGCCGAACCAATGTCCTGTTACAGCTGCAACATGACCTCCCAACTCCTGTACTCAATACTCTGATCGATAAAGGAAAGCATCTTCATAATCATCTGACAGTGCTGCAAACACCTCACTAGCCCTGCCTACCAACTTCGTTTGAATTAACATTGCCCATACTGTCTCTGACCAGCCCATCTGCCTAGCCAGTTTCTCAAAGGAAATCAGGAAATCTTCTTTTTCATTGAGTATTGACATATTTGTATATCCCTATCAGGTCTTTGGATATGGTGGGTCTGCTCATCGTCACTCTCTTCCTCACTGGACTTATCTTCTACCTTTATTTCCATCCTCTTACATCGATTATCTTGTCTGTTTGCTATTGGCCACACAATCTGTTGCACTTCTGCACATTTCTCTTCTGTACTAACCTGCCAAGGTCTCCATTTTTGCATTCGTTTTCCGAGTGGGCTTTATGATATCAATCTGCTATTGTGTCATCTTTTTGTTGTAACTCCAGTAATCTTTCAGAACTAAACACCCTTGTCTGATCCTCTGCTTGTTCATGTTTTTCCTTTACCATTTCATCAATCAGGGTGTCAGCTAACTGGACCTCAACTCCTTCATCTTTCTCTTTGGCTTTTTCCTTCTTGCTTTAACTCATGACCGTGGGATCCTGTTACTCCCCCCACCCCAGACTGCACAATTAGTCATTCCTGCCACAACTCTGTTCATAAGTCTCTTTAAATGTGGCTGGTGCTTTCTTCAGTCCAAAGGGCATTTACTTTAAATTTATATAGCCTATTTGGGGTTACCAATGCAGAAATCTCTTTTGTTTTCGCTCTCTCTCTGACAAAGGTACTTGCCAGTAATCACGCAGTAGGTCCAATTTTGTGATGTAAACGGCTTGCCCAACTTTTTCCATATAGTCCTCCAGCCTTGGAAATGGGTATGAGTCTGATTTCGTTACAGCGTTGATTTTCCAATGATCCACGCAGAATCATTGAGTCCAGTCAGGCTTCAGAACCAAAATGAACGGCAAACTCCACTCACTCTGACTCAGTTTGATGATGTCTTCTTGGAGCATCACTTCCACTTCCTTCTGAACCTGTGCTGCTTTGAGACGATTAAGCCTGTAGGGGTGTTGTTTTATCGGAATAGCATTCCCTACATCAATCTCATGCACTATAGTATTTGTCCACCCCACTATTCCTTCATAAGTCCTCATATCGCTGTAACAAACCTTTCAATTCAGTTCTCTGGTCCTGAGACAGATAGCTTACTATCCTATCTCATTCCTTCTGGACAATAGTGACTCAGAGTAAATTGTCCAGTTTACTCTGAGTCATATCAAAATCCAAACCTTCTGGATTTGATTCCTCACGCTGAGAGTCAGTAACTAATACCGGTTTCTCTGGTTCCCAGTCTAAAGGCATTGGTTTTATTACTGCCTGTGGCTTTCTTACCATTTAACCTGTATGACAAAGATGGCAAAATTCAACCACGTCCTTAATCCAGGCCATTAGAAATGCTCTTGTATCTTAGCTTGAGTCTTCCGCACTTCTAGATGACCTCCTACTGGTAATGCATGTGCTACCTGTAATACTACTTGCCTGTATAATTTTCAGCTACTTACAGACACAGTCTCTATGTAAAACTCTAAGCTTAGAAAAGCACTGTATCTCTGAAAGGGACCATGCACTCTTTCCTCCTATCACTTTCTAGCTTCCTGCCTTCTACATCACGTGTACTCTCACACAACTTTGTAACAATCTCTTTACTTGATGCTACCTAACCCATGATCATGCTTAGTACTTGCTTTTATATTAAAATAGTGAAATGTTATCAGTGGGGGCATCAGGAGGTGCAGGTCACTCAGATTGCCCTCCAGTTGGATTGCTGTGAAGGCATGGCAGTGACCTTTCTCCTGCAAGCCCCTCTTTGAACCTGGGATGCCAAGGGCAGGCGGATACAGGGGTATGCCAACCGCTTCATGTTCCCCTTCATCCTGACTTGGAAATATATCTCCATTCCTTCAGTGTCACTGGGTCAAAATCCTGGAATTCCCTCCCTCACAGCATTGTGGATCAACCCACAGCAAGTGGACTGCAGTGGTTCACCCCCACCTTCTCAAGGGGCAATTAGGGACAATAGATGCTGGGCCCAGCCAGTGAGACCCACATCCCATGAGAGAATAAAAAGCAGCTGCGCCAGACTAATCCAAAGGACGGCAGCCTCGCCCATGCACTGCAATGGTTTGGGTCCCTTCTGCAGGCGGCATAAGTAAAGTACTGCCCCTCCCATAATGCCGAGCAGCTACTTAAAATGGCCGACTGCCTCCCAGGCCCATGACCTGGGAAACTGTCACAGTTAGTGGGAAGCAAACACAGAAATTGCTGGAACAGCTCAGCAGACTCTCGCAGCATCTATGGGAGAGAAATGAGCGTTAACATTTCAGATCCAGTGATCTTCCTCAGAACTGATGGTAACTAGGAAAAGGTTGGTTTTTATGCAGAAAATAAGG
This sequence comes from Chiloscyllium punctatum, assembly GCF_047496795.1. NCBI lineage: Eukaryota > Metazoa > Chordata > Chondrichthyes > Orectolobiformes > Hemiscylliidae > Chiloscyllium > Chiloscyllium punctatum. Next base: position 49,327,902 of record NC_092784.1, read on the forward strand.
TAGTGAGCAGGGGTAAGGAGTAAACAATAGGTGGGGATAGAGCCCAAAGAGAGAGAAGAGCATTTAGACAGACAAAGGGATGAATCACAATCAGGCCAGGGAGATGAATAGCTGATATTGGGGACTGTTAATGGCTAACAGTGGGTGGTGTGTAAAAGCAGACTATGTGATAACAAGGCCTAGTGTGTGGGGGCTGGGGTGAGGAAATGGGACAGTTCAAACCCTAAAGTTGTTGAACTCGATATTGAGTCCAGAAGGTTGTAGTTTTCCCATGTGGAAAATGAGATGCTAATCTTCCAGTTTGCCCTGAGCTTCGCCTGAGCACTGCAGCAAGTCTGAGACAGAGACGTTGGCCAGGGAACACTGGGGTGGGTTAAAGCAGCGCAGTTGATGGGAATGTGTCCTGGGAGTGGCTGCTGCTGTTTTCCCCACTACTTATCTCCTGCCGTGGGCCCTGCTGAGAGCAAGCACCTCCCCTTGGGAGGGGCAGGAAAGGGAGGTGTTACTTCACCTTGTTTCACTGACACAGCAGATGTTACAGCAACACTGCTTATTCCCATTGCTGAGATGAGAGTTTCTATTGCTAATTTAAATAAACATTCAGTACTGTTGCAGCCAGTGAGTCTAGCATTAACATGATGCATGGTAAAAGATCTGTATGTCCATGCCTGTGTACGTGTCTGTCCATCTGTTTATGTCTATGTGTGTGTCCATGTATGTTCTGTATCTGTTTATGCCTGTGTGTCTATGTGTGTGTCTGAGTATGTGTCTACGTGTGCCTGTGTGTCTGAGTATCTATGTATGTCTTGAGTGTGTGTTTGTGCTTGTATGTCCATTCCTATGCGTGTGTCTGTCTGTGTATGTCTATGCGTGTCTGTCTGTGCATTTATCTATCTACATACCTATGTATGTGTTTATGTGCGTGTCTGTGTCTATGTCAATGTTTGTGTTTGTATGTGAATGTCTTTGCAAGTCTGTGTGTGTCTGTTTATGTGTCTATGTATCTGTATGTGTGTGTACTTATGCAATGTGTTTGGACGTGTCTATGTGTGCATCCATATTTGTGTGTGTACCTTCGCACATGTATATGTGTCTATGCACGTATCTAAATGTGTGTGTGTGTCTATCACCTGAAACTCTATAGGTTTCTGCTATCAGTGTGAAATTCTGGGCTGGACTTTAGACTGAAGCTGAAATAGCTGCCAGGTTGTTGTGACAACAGCCAAGGGTGGCTTCAGTTGTTGTCGAATCCAGCTGAAATCTGAAGAATCAATCAGTTGAAGGAGATCACTTCATTTAATCAGAGATTATTTCTGAAGCTGGCACGCTCAGTGAGAGACCAATCCTTACCTCAGCTCCTCCATCATGTTTTGCTCCTTTATTCTGGGAACTTAGCAGTTGTTTGAACTTTATTTCCACTTAACAAGAGGTTTATCAATTGGATTTTTAATATCGTGAAGTGGATTTAATTCGGGTAAAGGAGATTTTATTGTCTTCCTTATCCTTCACTGGATATTCCGGTCTATGAGGTGAGGTGTAATTCTGCCCTGGGTGGTAAACCATTGGGACTTGGTCTGGCCTGAAGGGGCAGACTAGTATTTATGGTATGTTGTCCCGAATGTGGTGATTCTCCAATGGCCATTCTGAAGAGAGTACGGTTTCCTTTAGGATCTGTCTCAGTCTCAGGAGGGTTAGCTTCTCCTTTGCCCTCTTCCCATCTCATTTTCTCTTCCCTCAACAAAGTAAAGGCCTATTGGAGTCCTGCTGGTCTAAAGCCAGGGTGGCCTACTGTGCTTGGACACGTAGGTCACAGCATTAAAGCCAAGAATCGGCAGTTTAACACCAAGCCCACTAATTACATGGTGGGATATTTAGGAAAGCAATGGCCTGTTTAATGTTCACTTCCACTTTGCATTTAGAACAGCAATTTAATTTACATTAAGGAAACTATTCAAGCCAACATGACAGGAGAAAGCGACCGAGTTAATTTCTAGTAATGAAGAATAGAGCTACAATGAAAGGCTGGAAATAAATAATATTAAAACATAGAAGGTAGGAGCTGGAGGAGGCCATTCAGCCAGTCAAGCCTGCTCCACCATTCAGTATGATAATGGCTGATCATTGAGCATGATCAATGATCAATACCCTGATCCCATCCTCCACCCAATATCCATTCCTCTCTTTAGCCCCAAGAATATATCTACCTCTTTCTTGAAAAACATAATGTTTTGGCCCCCCACTACTTTCTGTGAATTCCACAGGTTCATCATGTTCTGAGTGAAGAGATTTCTCCTCATCTCAGTCCTAAAAAGATTAACCCTTATCCTTAATCTATGATCTCTTTTCCTGGACTCTCCCACCAGCGGGAAAAGCTTTGCTTCATCTAGCCTGTGTCTTACTGTTAAAACATTTGTCGGTTTCTAGGGCATCCCCCTGTCATTCTTCTAAGCTCCAGTGAACACCATCCTAACTGACTCGATCTCCCCTCATGCATCCGTCCGGCCATCCCAGGAATTGATTTGGTAAACTTTCCCTGCATTGCCTCTGCAGCAAAAACATCCTTCCTCAGATAAGGAGACCAAAACTGCACACAATATTCCAGGTGTGGTCTCACAATGCAGCAAGACATCCTTGTTCTTGTACTCGAACCCGCTCACTGTGAAGGCCAACATACAGTTCACCTTCTTTACTGCCGACTGTACCTGCACACTTACTTTCAATGACTGATGCACAAGGATAGCCAAGTCTCATTGAATAATTCTCTGTCTCAACAGAGAAGTCAAATATAATCTGCCTTCTTATTTTTGCTACCAAAGTGGGTAACCTCACAGTTATCAACATTATACTGCATCTGCCATGTATTTCCCATTCACTCAGCCAGTCCAAATGACATTGCAACATCTCTGCATCCTCCTAACAGCTCCCCCACCCATACTGCTTTGTGTCATCTGCAAATTTGGAGATATTGCATTCAGCTCCTTAATCTAAATCATTAATATACATTGGGAGTGGCTGTGGTCCTAGTACAGACCCTTGTAGTTACCCACTTGTCTCTGCTTGCCAGTCAGAAAAAGACCCATTTATTCCTACCCTTTGTTTCTTGCCTGCTCAGAAGTTTTCTACCATCTCAATAACTACCCCAATCCTATGCACTTTAATTTACTCATTAATCTCTTATTTGGGACCTTGTTGAAAGCTTTCTGAAAGTCCAAATATACCACATCCATTGGTTCCCCTGATCAACTCTACTAGTTACAGTAGTGGATACCTTCTAGAAATATGTAAAATATTAAAGTATTCAGATAAGTTGAGTCAAAGCAATATTTCAATGCAAGCTTATCCACTGGGTTCAGGTTAAAACTAGTGAAAGGTGGATTTAGGACCACTGTCTAGAAGAGCATCAATATTTGGACAAATTGTACTGGTGGGGAGGGAGAGGCAAATGTCTTAGATTCACTCATGGTTCAATTAAATGGTGCAATCAGGTGGATTTTTAATTTTGTTCCTAAAATAACAAACCAAAACAGCCCAAATGATTTCCCTCATCTGTCCATATGCTGTGGTCTTTGCAAAACTGAAAAGATAATTCTCGGAGCCATACAACACAGGAGGAAAGATATTGGAGCACGGCTAAAGTAATAAATATTCTGAGCCAAGCTTTAAATAGCCAGCATTAAGGTAAAGTATCTGGATTAGTGGTGTTGGAAGAGCACAGCAGTTCAGGCAGCATCCAAGGAGCAGCGAAATCGACGTTTCAGGCAAAAGCCCTTCATCAGGAATAAAGGCAGTGAGCCTGAAGCGTGGAGAGATAAGCTAGACGAGGGTGGGGGTGGGGAGAAAGTAGCATAGTGTACAATGGGTGAGTGGGGGAGGGGATGAAGGAGATAGGAAGGTAGGACAAGTCCGGACAAGTCATGGGGACAGTGCTGAGCTGGAAGTTGGGAACTAGGGTGAGGTGGGGGAAGGGGAAATGAGGAAACTGTTGAAGTCCACATTGATGCCCTGGGGTTGAAGTGTTCCGAGGCAGAAGATGAGGTGTTCGTCCTCCAGGCATCTGGTGGTGAGGGAGCGGCAATGAAGGAGGCCCAGGACCTCCATGTCCTCGGCAGAGTGGGAGGGGGAGTTGAAATGTTGGGCCACGGGACGGTGTAGTTGATCGGTGCAGGTGTCCCAGAGATGTTCCCTAAAGCGCTCTGCTAGGAGGCGCCCAGTCTCTCCAATGTAGAGGAGACCACATCGGGAGCAACGGATATAATAAATGATATTAGTGGATGTGCAGGTAAACCTTTGATGGATGTGGAAGGCCCCTTTAGGGCCTTGAATAGAGGTGAAGGAGGTGGTGTGGACGCAGGTTTTACAGTTCCTGCGGTGGCAGGGGAAAGTGCCAGGATGGGAGGATGGGTTGTGGGGGGGCGTGGACCTGACCAGGTAGTCACGGAGGGAACGGTCTTTGCAAAAGGCGGAAAGGGGTGGGGAGGGAAATATATCCCTGGTGGTGGGGTCTTTTTGGAGGTAGCAGAAATGTCGGCGGATGATTTGGTTTATGCGAAGGTTGGTAGTGTGGAAGGTGAGCACCAGGGCGTTCTGTCCTTGTTACGGTTGGAGGGGTGGGGCGGAGGTGCGGGATGTGGACGAGATGCGTTGGAGGGCATCTTTAACTATGTGGGAAGGGAAATTGCAATCTCTAAAGAAGGAGGCCATCTGGTGTGTTCTGTGATGGAACTGGTCCTCCTGGGAGCAGATACGGCAGAGGTGGAGGAATTGGGAATACGGGATGGCATTTTTGCAAGAGGTAGGGTGGGAAGAGGTGTAATCCAGGTAGCTGTGGGAGTCGGTGGGTTTGTAAAAAATGTCAATGTCAAGTTGGTCGTCATTAATGGAGATGGAGAGGTCCAGGAAGGGGAGGGAGGTGTCAAAGATCGTGCCTAAAATCCGGTGGCATGGTGGCTTAGTGGTTAGCACTGCTGCCTCACAGGGTCCTAGGTTTGATTCCAGCCTCAGGCAACTGTCTGTGTGGAGTTTGCACATTCTCCCTGTGCCTGCGTGGGTTTCCTCCGAGTGCTCTGGTTTCCTCCCACAGTCCAAGGATGTGCAGGTTAGGGTGAATTAGCCATGCTAAATTGCCCATAGTGTTAGCTGCATTAGTCAGAAGGGGGTGGGTCTGAGGGGTTGCTCTTCGGAGGGTCGGCATGGACTGGTTGGGCCAAAGGGCCGTTTCCACACTGTAGGGAATCTAGAACATAGAACATAGAACATAGAAAAATACAATGCAGTACAGGCCCTTTGGTCCTCGATGTTGCGCCGATCCAAGCCCACCTAACCTACACTAGCCCACTATCCTCCATATGTCTATCCAATGCCCGTTTAAATGCCCATAAAGAGGGAGAGTCCACCACTGCTACTGGCAGGGCATTCCATGAACTCACGACTCGCTGAGTAAAGAATCTACCCCTAACATCTGTCCTATACCTACCACCCCTTAATTTAAAGCGATGACCCCTCGTAATAGCTGACTCCATACGTGGAAAAAGGTTCTCATGGTCAACCCTATCTAAACCCCTAATCATCTTGTACACCTCTATCAAGTCACCCCCAAACCTTCTTTTCTCCAATGAAAACAGCCCCAAGTGCCTCAGCCTTTCCTCATACGATCTTCCTACCATACCAGGCAACATCCTGGTAAACCACCTCTGCACCTGTTCCAGTGCCTCCACATCCTTCCTATAGTATGGCGACCAAAACTGCACCCAATACTCCAGATGCGGCCGCACCAGAGTCTTATACAACTGCAACATGACCTCAGGACTCCGGAACTCAATTCCTCTACCAATAAAAGCCAGTACACTATATGCCTTCTTCACAGCACTACTTATCTAGGTGGCAACTTTCAGAGATCTATGTACATGGACACCAAGATCCCTCTGCTCATCCACACTACCAAGTAGTCTACCATTAGCCCAGTACCCCATCTTCTTGTTACTCTTACCAAAGTGAATCACTTCACACTTACCTACATTGAACTCCATTTGCCACCTTTCTGCCCAGCTCTGCATCTTATCTATATCCCGCTGTAACCTGCCACATCCTTCCTCACTGTCAACAACTCCACCGACTTTCGTATCATCCGCAAACTTGCTCACCCAACCTTCTAGCACCTCCTCCAGGTCATTTATAAAAATGACAAACAGCATTGGTCCCAAAACAGATCCTTGCAGAACACCGCTAGTAACTGCACTCCAAGATGAACCTTTTCCATCAACTACTACCCTCTGTCTTCTTCCAGCCAGCCAATTCCTAATCCAAACCTCCAACTCACCCTTAATGCCATACCTCCATATTTTTTGCAGTAGCCTACCATGGGGAACCTTATCGAACGCCTTACTAAAATCCATATACACCACATCTACCGCTTTACCCTCGTCAACCTCCTTAGTCACCTTCTCAAAGAATTCAATAGGTTGTGAGGCACAACCTGCCCTTCACAGAACCATGCTGACTATCCTTGATCACATTATTCCTATCCAGATGTTCATAAATCCTATCCCTTACAATTCTCTCTAAGACTTTGCCCACAACAGAAGTGAGACTCACCGGCCTATAGTTACTAGGGTTATCCCTACTCCCCTTCTTGAACAAGGGAACCACATTTGCTATCCTCCAGTCTTCTGGCACTATTCCTGTAGACAATGAGGACATAAAAATCAAGGCCCATGGCTCTGCAATTTCCTCCCTTGCTTCCCAGAGAATCCTAGGATAAATGCCATCAGGCCCAGGGGACTTATCCATTTTCACCTTTTCTAGAATTTCCAACACCTCTTCTCTACGTACCTCAAAGCCATCCATTCTAATTAATTGTGACTCAATATTCACATTGGCAACAATGTTCTGTTCCTAAGTGAATACTGACAAAAGGTATTCATTCAGTGTCTCCCCAATCTTTTCAGCCTCCACACGTAACTTCCCACTACTATCCTTGACTGGACCTATTCCTACTCTAGTCATTCTTTTATTCCTGACATACCTATAGAAAGCCTTTGGGTTTTCCCTAATCCTACCAACTAGGGACTTTTCATGTCCACTCCTTGCTGCTCTTAGCTCTCTCTTCAGATCCTTCCTGGCTACCTTATAACTCTCAATAGCCCCAATTGAACCTTCACGCCGCATCTTTACATAGGCCACCCTCTTCCCTTTAACAAGGGATTACAATTCCTTATTAAACCATGGCCCCCTCACATGACCCTTTCCTCCCTGCCTGACAGGTACATACTTATCAAGGACACTCAATAGTTGCTCCTTGAACAAGCTCCACATATCGATTGCGCCCTTGTCTTGAAGCCGACTTTTCCAAGCCACGCATCCTAAGTCATGCCTCACCACATCATAATTTCCCTGCCCCCAGCTATAACTCTTGCCCTGCAGTGCACACTTATCCCTCTCCATCACTAGAGTAAAAGTCACCGAGTTGTGGTCACTGCCCCCGAAGTGCTCACCTACCTCCAATTTTAACACCTGGCCTGGTTCGTTACCCAGAACCAAATCCAGTATGGCCTCACCTCTTGTTGGCCTGTCTACATGTTGTGTCAGGAAACCCTCCTGCACACATTGGACAAACACCGATCCATCTAACGAACTCGAGCTATAGCTTTCCCAGTCAATATCTGGAAAGTTAAAGCCCCCATAACAACCACCCTATTACTTTCACTCTTCTCCTGAATCATCCTCGCAATCCTTTCTTCTACGTTTCTAGGACTATTAGGAGGCCTGTAGAAAACTCCTAACAGGGTGACCTCACCTTTCCTATTCCTAACTTCAGCCCAAACTACCTCAGATGGTGAGTCTTCATCCATCATCCTTTCCACTACTGTAATACTATCTTTGACAAGCAATGCCACACCTCCCCCTCTTTTACCCCCACCCCTGACCCTCCTATAATATTTAAACTCTGGAACCTGCAACAGCCAATCCTGTCCCTGTTCTACCCATGTCTCCGTAATAGCCACAACATCGCAATCCCAGGTACCAACCCAAGTTCACCCAAGCTGCAAGTTCACCTACCTTATTTCACATACTTCTTGCATTGAAGTATACACACTTCAAACCACTTTCCTGTTTACAGGCACCCTTCTTTGAGATTGATGCCATGTTCCTAACCTCCCTACACTCCAGGTCCTGCACCCTAAAGCTACAGTCTAGGTTCCCATGCCCCTGCAGAGTTAGTTTAAACCCCCCCAAAGAGCACTAGCAAACCTTCCCCCAAGGATACTGGTGCCCCTCAGGTTCAAGTGTAGACCATCCTGTTTATAGAGGTCCCACCTTCCCCAGAAAGAACCCCGGTTATCCAGATACTGGAATCCCTCCCTCCTGCACCATCCCTGTAGCCACGCATTTAACTGTTCTCTCTCCCTATTCCTCGACTCTCTATCACATGGCACGGGTAACAAACCAGAGACAACAACATCTAATCTAACCTAACCTCAGGTCAGCTTTATAGTTTAAGTGTGTTGGCAGCAGTTCACTTGGCAGTTCAAGGTCCTTTGTGTAAACACTGAATGACCAGAGCTAATTGGGAAAGAGATCGGCCATGAACTGTACCAGTAGGCACCTCAACATGCAATGGCGAGTTTTTGGCAGGAAAGTCAAGGCTTTTAAAATAAATACATATCATGGGACTTGCACTTAGTTGGTTAGATGGCTGGAGGTATAATTATGGCAGAGAAAGGAGTGCTTTGCTTATTCACTGTGTACACAATAAAAGGATAATTAAAGGCATGTATAAATGTTTACATGTAGTGATGAGACGTGTGGGAACAAGGAATCTGTGCTGTGTGGAAAGCCAGTATATGATCTGAGATTTTCCCCGAAACCAAACTCCTCCATAAACAGCTCCACAGCAAGTGCACCTTGTCTAGCTCTTAACAGGAAATATTTTGCATGTGCAGGTCTTTTGAGAATAGGCAAACACACACACACATGGATAAGTGTTTGATTCACACAAATGCAGCGTTGGTGCAGAGATCAAGTGAGCAAGACTCAGGCATATTGAACACCCGAGTCTTTATGTCTGCAATCGTCTGGTTGCTCACATTTTTTATGTTTCAGCACTAAGCACATTTTGAGGCCATGGAATGCCTGCAAAGATATTGTGAACTAATTTCTGAAAAAAATATGCTGTCTTTTATATTAAGGTTTATTTCTTGCACTTGGGTCCATTTCCACTGACTCAAAAGAAACTCCATTAAGCCTTTTCAGAAAAGCAGGCTGCTGTTTTGTTGAAATCCTTATAATGCTGGTTTGTTATTGTGGTGTTTTTATGGCTACCTTTCAGTATTTTGGAAACTTTATATTAATAATACATCACCTGGAAACAATTTTTGTTTACTCAGTTTGGTTTCTAAACATTCCACATTGATCTTTTCCTGTCTAGGGTTTAGTTATTACAATACTACCATCTTGCATCCTTTCTAACTAGATCACATCCAAACATTAGCCATCTTGAACCAAACTCGCACCAAACTCATGGCACGGTGACTCAGTGGTTAGCACTGCTGCCTTGCAGCGCCAGAAACCCAGGTTCGATCCCAGCCTCGGGCGACTGTCTATGTGGAGTTTGCACATTCTCCCCGTGTCTGCGTGGGTTTCCTCCGGGTGCTCCGGTTTCCTCCCACAGTCTAATGATGTGCAGGCCATGCTGAATTGCCCATAGTGATAGGTACACTAGTAGTGAGTCGGGGAATTGGTCCAGGTGGGTTGCTCTTCAGAGGGTCTGTGTGGACTTGTTGGGCCGAAGGGCCTGTTTCCACACTGTAGGGAATCTAATCTAATCAAATCCCCAGCCTCTCAAAATTCTCACCCTCGTTTCTTAAACCATTCATGGTATCACCTGTCTCTATCTCTGTAACCTCCTCCACCCTACAATCCTTCAAAATTTCAACGTTGCTCAAACTCTCGCAATTTGTGGATCTCTTTCCATTGCTGAGTTCCTCCTTAAACAGATATAGCTCTCTCTCCTCCTTAAATGCTCCTGAAAACTGATTTCTTTGACCAAACCTTTGGCGACCTGTCCTAATGTCTCCCATGTGCATAGGTGTCAAATTGTGATTTGATAATGTTCCTGTGAAATGCCTTGGGGTAATTTACTATGTTGAAGGCCGTATATAAATGCAAGTTGTTGAGGTTTTACAGTTTATTATCTTCCAATGACTAGGCTGTGGATATAGACTTTAAAGAGCTCAATAGCAGATGAGAAAGAGGACATATGGTAGCTGTTCTTCAAACACAAGCTGGAATTATAGAATCCCGACAGTGCAGAAAGAGAGCCCAATCAAGTCTACACCAACCCTTCAAAGAGTGTCCCACCCTCTCCCTGCAATTCCCATGGTAAAGCCCCCTTGCCTGCTTATCCCTGGGGCAGTTTAGCCAATCCACCCGAACATGCACATCTTTGTGACTGTGGGAGGAAACTGGAGCAGACAGACATGGGGAGAATGTGCAAGCTCCACACAGACAGTCACCCAAAGCTGGGATCGAACCCAGTTCCTTGGCACTGTGAGGCAGCAGTGCTAACCACTGCGCCACCGTGCCACCGTTTGCGAAATCAGAAAGTATCGTCGCAGAATAAGGGTAAAGCGAATGATAAGAGTCTGTTTCAATTCATCTGAAATGTAGTATTTCATACAACACATAAACTACATTCAACAGATGTCTAAATTACACTGACCATCAACCATCTCTGCAGATTTTGGCAGTGAGCAAACACATTTGTCTTTGACAGTCCTGGGTGAAGAGAGAGTTGCCTTTGCAGAGGCAGCTGGAACTGCAGCGTGACATTCTCAATGTCAGTGAAGACAATTCTTGCCCTCAACTTGCTGCTGCATTGTGATTTTTATCCTAGTGATTAACCTGAGGTAATGCAATGATTGTGGGCCACCTTTTCAATTGTACAACCTATCACAAGAGTAATAATCCTGAGGCTAATGCTCTGAGGACATGGCTTCAACCCACTACAGTGGCTGATAGTATTTTAAAGCAATTGTAAAATATCCAGAATTGACAGCTACTTAAAACCTAAGTACCACAATTGAATGCAATGCTCCAGTCTCATTAATGCCTTGTACAATTGCAGTAACACTTTCCTATTCTATTCCTTTAGCAATTAATGCCAAAATTCCATTTGCCTTCATTATTATATGCTGTTCCTGCGTATTAGTTTTCTGTGATTCAGAGTTACCATTCCATCATTAACTGAGATTTAAGCACTAAAATTAGTGGGAAAGAAGACTGCACTGAAGAAATAAGAAACTTACAAGGTAGGTATAGGGAATCTTGGATGACTAAAGAAATTGAGGGTTTGGTTAAGAAAAGGAAGGAAGCATATGTCAAGTATCGACAGGATAGAGCGAGTGAATCCTTAGAAGAATATAAAGGCAATAGGAGTATACTTAAGAGGGGAATCAGGAGGGCAAAAAGGGGAATGAGGTAGCTTTAGTAATTAGAGTTAAGGAGAATCCAAAGGGTTTTTACAAAAGCATTAAGGACAAAAGGGTAACTAGGGAGAGAATAGGGGCCCTCAAAAACCAGCAAGGCAGCCTTTGTGTGTGGAGCCGCTGAAAATGGGGGCGATACTAAATGAGTATTTTGCTTCAGTATTTACAATGGAAAAGGACATGGAAGACATAGAATGTGGGGAAATAGATGGTGACATCTTGAAAAATGTCCATATTACAGAGGAGCAAGTGCTGGATGTCTTGAAAAGTATTAAAGTGGATAAATCCCCAGGTCCTGATCAGGTGTACCCTAGATCTCTGTGGGAAGCTAGGGAAGTGATTGCTGGCTTCCTTGCTGAGATATTTGGATTATGGATAGTCACAGGTGAGGTGCTGCAAGGCTGGAGGTTGGCTAATGTGGTGCCACTATTTAAGTAATGTGGTAAGGGCAAGCCAAGGAACTATAGATCAGTGAACTTGCCATCGATGAGGGCAAGTTGTTGAGGGAATCCTGAGGGACAGGATGCACATGTATTTGGAAAGGCAAGGACTGATTAGGGATAATCAACAGGGCTTTGTTTGTGGGAAATCATGTCTCATAAACTTGATTGAGTTTTTTGGAGAAGTAACTTAGAGGATTGATGAGGGCAGAGCAGTGGACTGATCTATTTGGACTTCAGTAAGGCATTCAACAAGGTTCCCCATGGGAGAGTGATTAGCAAGGTTAGATCACATGGGATACAGGGAGAACCAGCCATTTGGATACAGAACTGGCTCAAAGGTAGAAGACAGAGGGTGGTGGTATTGTATTTCAGACTGGAGACCAGTGATCAGTGATGTTCCCCAAGGATTAGTGCTGAGTCAACTACTTTTCATCATTTATATAAATGATTTGGATGCGAGCATAAGAAGTATTGTTAGCAAGTTTGCAGATGACACCAAAATTGGAGGTGTAGTGGACAATGAAGAAGGTTACCTCAGATTACAACAGGATCTTGATCAGATGGTCAATGGGCTGAGAAGTGGCAGATGAAGTTTAATTCAGATAAATGTAAGGTGCTGAATTTTGAGAAAGCGAATCTTAGCAGGACTTATACACTTAATGGTAAGGTCCTGGGGACTGTTGCTGAACAAAGAGACCTTGGAGTGCAGGTTCATAGCTCCTTGAGAGTGGAGTCACAGTTAGATAGGATAGTGAAGAAGGCATTTGGTATGTTTTCCTTTATTGGTCAGAGTATTGAGTACAGGAGTTGGGAGGTCATGTTGAGACTGTACAGGACATTGTTCAGGCCACTGTTGGAATATTGCGTGCTATTCTGGTCTCCTTCCTATCAGAAAGATGTTGTGAAACTTGAAAGGATGTTGCCAGGGTTGGAGGATTTGAGCTATAGGGAGAGGTTGAATAGGCTGGGACTGTTTTCCCTGAAGTGTTGGAGGCTGAGGTTTACAAAATCATGAGGGGCATGGATAGGATAAATAAACAAGGTCTTTTCCCTGGGGTGGGGGAGTCCAGAATGAGAGGGCATAGGTTTAGGGTGAGAGGGGAAAAATATAAAAGAGACCTAAGCGACAATGTTTTCATGCAGAGGATGGTACGTGTTTGTAATGAGCCGCCATATAAAGTGGTGGAGGCTGGTACAATTGCAACATTTAAAAGGCATTTGGATGGGTATATGATTAGGAAGGGGTTGGAGGGATATGGGCCGGGTGCTGGCAGGTGGGACTGGATTGGGTTGGGATATCTGGTCGGCATGGACGGGCTGGGCCAAAGAGTCTATTTCCATGCTGCACATCGCTATGACTCTAAATGGTAACATGAGGTCACCCAGATTCCTGTGCACCAAAGCAGTCTAACGTTTCTCTCCATTTTGTTAAAAGTCGTTTTCTACCCCTCAGACTCAAATGGAGAGCCTCACACATATGCACGCTCAATCTGCCAAATGTTAGTCTATTCATCTCACCTATCCATTTTGTAAATTTCCTATTTCTTCATTGCAATTTACTTTCCTACCAACTTTAGTGCTTAAATCTCACTCAGTGACGGAATTGTAACTTTTAATCTGGCAGGGTTGGGGTTTGAGGACCGCGATTTCAGAGCCACTGAATGACAGCCCACACTATAATCTGCGACCAGTAATCAGAGCCATGTGTGGCACGTATGGTGCGTGCATTTCCACTTGTTCATGCATGAGACAGCTTGAAGTAGGCCTGATGGAGACTAGATAGGGACAACATTCCAGCTGGATAGACACTGTTACTGCTACGCGAGATGAAATCAGGAGGTTTTGTTTGTGATCTGTACTGCTCATCAGGTCAGCATTTTGCTTATACTGCAATACTTTATTCATAAAAGTGTCACCATGACGTCCACCAACATACTTAAAGGTAAAGAGCCTCTTCATAAAAATGCCACCTTTTCGGCCATGGCTTTGGGTGTTGCCAAGCAACAGTGCAAATAAGATGTTTAAAGCTTCTAATTACAACCGACATTGGAGAAACAAAGATCGTTCCAAACAAATTATTTAGCCACAAGCTGTTAATCAGGATTTTGTAAAACACTTCCATGTATCAAGTTTCAATTATAAGTTTCACAGTCTAAAATGCCTTGGGATATTTCATGTGGTATATAAAATGTTATTAGTTTTTCTCTTAAATTGCAGTATTCTACAGCTGTTAAAATAAATTATATATCAGTCAGCATTACAAGCTCTCAAATGTTTTAAATGTCTTTTTAAAAGATGCTACAATTTCATTTCTTTGATTGTTCAGGAGATAAAGGCACTGTTATAAATCAGCTACAAAAGTTGTAAGATCTGTTCTTGATTTGTGTGTCATTAGTTGATAAGAACCATAGAAACATAAGCTAGCCATTCAGCCCATTGAGTCTGTTCAGCCACTCAATGAGATCAGGGCCAATCATCTACTTCAACATCAGTTTCCTATGCTATCTCGATAATTAGTCTCAGAAATCATTAGATGCTTAATTATTTAGCTTCTACCATTTTCTGAGGTAGAGAATTGCAAAGATTGACCGCTGAGTGAAGAAATTCCTCCTCATCTCAGTCCTGAATGGTCATATTTCTACTGGTTCGCAACTCACCAGCCACATCCAATCCTGTCACAACCTGAAATTTTTCAGAATGCAGGCTTAGTTTCCTCAATTCTTTCCTCATAAGACAATCCCAGGAATTAGTCTGGTAAACCTTTCTTACTGTCACTCGATGGCATATATATCCTTGCATAGAGATGGAGAAAACAACAATACTGAGTGCCCAGTTGTGGTTTCACCAAGACTCTAAATGATTGCATTGAGATTTACTCATTGAGATTATAGGAGAAAGTGAGGACTGCAGATGTTGGCAATCAGAGTCAAAAAGTCTGGTGCTGGAAAAGCACAGTCGGTCCGGCAACATCCGAGAAGCAGGAGAGTCGATGTTTCAAGCATAAGCCCTTCATCAGGAATGCCAATGAAGAACTTATGCTCGAAACATCAACTCTCCTGCTCCTCGGATGCTGTCTGACCAGTTGTGCTTTTGCAGCACCACACTTTTTGACTCATTGAGATTATTCAAATCTTCAGATGAAGGCTAATCATGACTCATTAATCAAGGATGCCCAAATCCTTTTCAATACCACACTTCCCCACCTCTTCACCATTTAAGAAATATTCCCTTTTCAGTTTTCTTTTTAACAACATGGTGAACTTCCCAATCATTCACATTAGGTTCAATTCTCCATGCTCTAACCCATTCATTTAGCCTGACCATGTCTTCTTGAAACCTCCTTGCAAAGTGCCCACAATTTATATTCCACCTAGTTTAATGCTTTCAACAAATTTGGAAATATTGCAATTGATTCCCCACATCCAAATCATTGGTACAGGTTGATAACAGTTGTGGACCCAGCACTGACCTTTAGGGTATCCCACTGTAAACGCCCATCATCCTGACATTTATCTGTTATTTTTACTCTCTGCTTTCAGTTAACCAAGTCTCAATCCATACAAGGATGCTATTTGCAATCCTATGTGTTCTAATTTTATTTTTTAATCCCCTGCGCATAATCTTATCAAAGATCTTCTGAAAATCCAAATACATCAGATCCACTGACCCTCCTTTATCTGTGCTGCAAGTAACATCCTCAAAATATACCAGCACAGTTGCCAAACCTGTTTCCCTTTCATAAATCCACATTGACCCAATTTTACCACTATTTTCGAAGTGTTCAGTTACCATATCCTTTATAATCGATTCTAATATATCTCTTCCATTGGCATCAGACTAGTAGGCCTGTAGTTTTCCATTCTGTCCTTCCTCCCTTCCTAAACGCAGAGGTTGTGTTTCCAGTCTGCAGGAATTTGGCAGGTTTTTGTTAAAACAGCGCTGCCTTTGATGCCCAGAGTTAAGGAGAACAAAATCAGCACAAGTTTCTACACAGTAGCTAGCCAGTAAACAGTGCTGAAAAGTCAATGTTTTTCAAGATGAAAACTGGAGTCAGCAAAATGTCCTGCGACCAAATAACCTATGGAAGCAGATTGAA
Source organism: Chiloscyllium punctatum (assembly GCF_047496795.1). Classification (NCBI taxonomy): domain Eukaryota; kingdom Metazoa; phylum Chordata; class Chondrichthyes; order Orectolobiformes; family Hemiscylliidae; genus Chiloscyllium; species Chiloscyllium punctatum. The sequence goes on from NC_092784.1 coordinate 49,343,924, forward strand.
AGTGCTTCCGTGCAGAGGGATCTGGGTGATTCTGTGCATGAATCACAACAAGTAGGAATGCAGGTGCAGTAATATAAAAGAAAAGGTAAATGGAATCCTGGCATTTACTGAAAAGCACTGGACTGTAAAAGTCAAGAAGTGTTGTTACAGTTAGATCGGGCAATGGTGAGACCACACCTGGAATATTGTGTCCAGCTTTGGTCTCCTTACTTAAGGAAGGATGTAGTGGCACTGGAGGCAGATCAAAGGAGGTTGACCAGGTTGATTCCAGGGATGAAAGGGCTATCATACGACGTGCAGTGGAATACTTGATGTTTGATTCCTCACATAAAAAAGGACACCATTCCTTCAGCTTGTTGTAAACTTTTATTTGATTTGTGCACTAGAATATCTAGATTCCCCAGGACTCAAAATAATTTTGAAGTTATTTTCCATTTAATTAATATTCTGTTTCTTTTTGTTCTTCAGTGAACAGCTTCACCTTTTCCCACGTTGTGCCCCATCCACCAGATTTTTGCCTCACACTCAGCCTGAATCCAACTTAGGTTCTCTTCACAACATTCTTCCCTCACCATCTTTGATTGACTTGCAAATTTTGCTGACATGCTCACTTCCTTCATCCCCTCTGGCTCCAGGTCTGACATCGCAGGTGGAGGAGCCGGGAGCTAGGATCCCAGTGACCAATAACCGGCAGCAGCGTCTGGCGGAGCATCGGAGGGGGCGCAGGACGCACGAGACCAAGCCGATGGCTCCGTCTCGGGCAGAGCAGTTGCAGGAACAGCAGCAACAACAGAGATCTCAGGGCCCATCCCAGAGATCTCAGGGCCCATCCCAGAGATCTCAGGGCCCATCACAGAGATCTCAGGGCCCATCACAGAGATCTCAGGGCCCATCACAGAGATCTCAGGGCCCATCCCAGAGATCTCAGAGCCCATCCCAGAGATCTCAGGACCCATCCCAGAGATCTCAGAGCTCCGAACCCAGTCCCCAAAGACTGGCTGAGATTTCTGCAACAATGTGAAGCAACAAATGGAAGAATAGCAGAGGGTAACAAGGAGAAGAGGAAATATGAACTACATTGCAGTAAAATCCTGCATCATATTCATTGTTTCAAGGTGACACCAGAGCATGGCAACACTTGGTGTTTTGCATATGAGAAACACCGTTCACTATATTTTAATATACACGTCAGAAACAAGGTTCCCTGTACTTTTATATACATGTGACGATAAACCTAAATCTCAGTGCCCAGATATTATCTCTGAAATAATTCCACAGAGGCCAGTATCCTGACATTAAATCACCCTTCATTTACATGTGGTGAGTCGTTGACACTGATCCAGCTCCCTCAGAGCCAATCCCAGAGTGAGCAGAACCCCTGACAATCCTGTTTATTTTTCTTTCAGTCCTTGACTATAGCATTGCCTCTTCAGAGTCAGCTCTCAGAATGAACAGAGCCTCTGACTCTCCTGTTTATTTATTTTTTCTTTCCCGCACACTACCACCTAACAGCAGTGACAATCCTGTTTATCCTGGTTTGTGAACAATCCTGTTTTTTTTTCTGCGGTAGTGCTTATTTTTCCCCCAGCACCCATGTTGTGTGTGTGTGGAGGTGTGGGACACAGTGAGAGACACAAGGTGCACAAATCTTTATTCAGTTTCCACCACCAGGAAGATAGGAAAACACCCAAGTGGCCAGTGACAAGCACTGCCCTTCACATCAAAGGGCAATGCTGTGTGAGCAAAACAGTGAAGGGGAGGGCAGGGATTAAATCAAAATAGAGTTGCAGGGAGAAATGATGCACTCCACTCCCTGTGGCGCCCACCTCTCCCTGAACAACTCCAGGGTGTTGGTGGACACCGCGTGCTCCTTCTCCAAGGACACCCGGGCTCTGACATAACCCCGGAAGAGGGGCAGGCAGTCGGCCCTAACGACCCCCTCCACGGCCCGCTGCCTGGACCTGTTGATGGCCAGTTTGGCCAGGCCCAGGAGCAGACCCACGTGGAGGTCTTCGGACCTGCCCTCCCTCCTCCGTACCGGGTGCCCGAAGATCAGGAGCGTGGGACTGAAGTGCAACGAAGAAAATCAAAACGGGAGTGCAAACGCCCACACCCAATATATACATGGTCCACGGACTCCACAGCGCCACAGAACAAGCAGTTGGGCTGGGAGTCCGTGAACCACCGCAATCTGCAGTTGCAGGGGATTGCTGCGTGCAGCACCCTCCACCCCAGATCCCCGAGAGAAAGGGGGAGGACTCCCGCGTAGAGAGCACTCCACTGGGGATCTCCACCGCCCGGTGGCAAATGGGCACGCCAAGGGGTGTCCGGACGGTGGATGAGGGAGAAGAGGTGGACGGTGTGCAGCAGCAGTCGATACAGGGACCGCCTTTTAACCCCCTGAAAAGGAACAAAATTAAAATTCCGGAGGCGGCTCAGGTTGTGGGGCACGGGCTCCCGCGGGAAGTACGGGACCTTGGGGCCAATGTGAAATTCCATCCGGGCTGGGGTGAGCGCGGACGGGATCCCACCGCACACCTGAGCGTCCTCCAATTTGTGCACTACGTCAGGTCCGAGCACCGCCGTTTTAAGGTGTCGGATGGCAGTGGCCACGTACCGGACGTCTACCACTGCCCTGCTCGCTCTGTCCCGCGGCAGCATCCAGCCCAGGCCCCTGGCACCCAGCACGTCCCCGACCCTGGTCACCCTCGCCACCACGGCCCTCCCCTCCGACAGCCACAATCCTGTTTTTTTTTTCTACCACACTTTTATTTACTTGCACAAAATGTACTCCAAACCACAGGTTAATAAGGGATGCTAAGTGATCATCTAGGTTCTATTTTCAAAGCATTGGTTGGCAAGCTCAAGGAAAATTATTACAATCCTGTTTATATCTGTCAGCCCTGATTGGGCCAGGTTAATAGTCCCAATGGGGGAATCTGGTTCTACGAGGCCGACCTAGCTGACCTCGTTACAGCCACTACAAACTCCTTAATGATTGCTTCGAACACCTTCCCACAACAAATATCAAGCTAACTGGCGGATAGTTTTCTGTGTCCCATCTCACTCCATTCCTGAATAGCTGAGGTATATTTGCTAATTTCCAATCTGAAGGAACCTTTCCGGAATTTAGTACATTTTGGAAACTGAACACCAACAGTTGACTAACTCATTAGCCACCTATTTGAAGGCTCTAGAACCAAATCCATGAAGACCTGAGGACGTGTCTACCCACAAATGCATCAATTTACTCAGTTCAACATTTTGCTATGTTCCTCTCTCTCTTCCACCTCTTGCTTTATCGTTCTTACTGGAACATATTCTTTGCATTTTCGATAATGAAGATAGATCAAAATATTTGTTCATTATGCCTGTCATTTCCTTACTTTACAATCAGATTGGGGAGAAAGTTCCCAAAGTTATAATGGCTCCAGACAGGATACCCAAATTGTCCAGGTCCTGGGAGAGGAGGATTGAACTGGATCCCCGCCTTTATTCAGCTGCCCTTTTCAGTTGGTCCAGAGAAGGTTAATTTACAAAGAACACTCTCCCTTCCTCCCAGACAAATGAATTTGTGTCTTAAAAGGAGCTAACTGAACTGGCTTTTCTTGAATTAAAAAAAAATGAGTTTATCAGTGACTAAAAGCAAGAGGAAATAGTAGCAAAACACATATTCACACGGATTAGGAGTAAGAGGTAAGCCCAGGAAAAGAATGAAGGTTAAAAATATGACATGAATCAGTCTTTGGGTCATTTATGAAGAGTTGATCATAAACTATTGCAGCTGTTACAGTGGATATTACTGGTAAAGTTGGTATTGATTGCTGAGCAGGTGATATTAAGATCCTTAGTTTTGCAGGTTTATTGGAATTTATTTGTCCTCCTGTAGTGCAATGGTGGCACAGTGAACAAAGTGGTTAGCACTGCTGCCTCACAGCGCCAGAGACCTGGGTTCAATTCCCGACTCAGGCGACTGACTGTGTGGAGTTTGCACATTCTCCCAGTGTCTGCGTGGGTTTCCTCCAGGTGCTCCGGTTTCCTCCCACAGTCTAAAAATGTGCTGGTTAGGTGAATTGGCCATGCTAAATTGCCCGTAGTGTTAGGTGTAGGGGAATGGGTCTGGATGGGTGCGCTTCGGCGGGTCGGTGTGGACTGGTTGGGCCGAAGGGCCTGTTTCCACACTGTAAGTAATCTAATACTGGTGTTTTAGTGGCTATTCATAACATTATTAGCTTCACGGTACACTGGACCTCCCATTAGGTTATCAGGCCACCAACCCACCTAGACCAGTGTTGAAACTTATTTTAAGCCCTGTCCCTGTATATTCCCAAGTGGAAAATGCTAATACATCTACCACCCGGATTACTGGTTCTTCTCATCATCATGTTTACAATCTGAGATACTGCATTTCTCCATTCTAAATCCATCCTGTTGTAGCTTCTCTGATGCCTTGTCAGGTGTGACATTCCTGTCTCTCTCTCTCTCCCTGTCCAGGCAGCCATGGAACTTACATAGGCAATCATTTTGCTATATCGCTCCTTTTTTAAAAAACAAGTTACACAGTCATAAAGTCTTCCAGCACGGAACCAGACCCTTCAGTCCAACTCATCCGTGCCGGACAGATGTCCTAAATAAATCTAGTCCCATTTGCCAGCATTTGGCCCACATCCCTCTGAACCTTCCTATTCATATACCCATCCAGATGCCTTTTAAATGCTGTAATTCTACCACTTCCTCTGGCAGCTCATTCCATACACATACCACCCTCTGCATGAAAAGGTTACCCGTTACATCTCTTTTAAAGCTTTCCTTTCTCACCCTAAACCCATGCCCTCTAGTTTTCAGACTCCCCACTCTGAGAAAAGACCTTGGCTATTTACCCTATCCATGCCCCTCATGATTTTATAAACCTCGATAAGGTCACCCCTCAGCCTCTGACGCTCCAGGGTAAACAGCCCCAGCCTATTCAGCCTCTCCCTACAGCTCAAACCCTCCAACCGTGGCAACATCCTTGTAAATCTTTTCTGAACCACTTCAAATTTCACAACATCCTTCCTATAGCAGGGAGACCGGAATTGCATGCAGTATTCCAAAGTGGTCTAACCAATATCATGTACAGCCGCAACATGACCTCCCAACCCCTTCTCTTAATGCACTGACCAATAAAGGCAAGCGTACAAAATGCATTCTTCACCACCCGGTCTATCTGCAACTCCATTTTCAAGGAACTATGAACCTGCACTCCAAGGTCTCTTTGTTCAGCAACACTTCCCAGGACCTTACCATTAAGTATAAAAGTCCTGCTAAGATTTGCTTTCCCAAAATGCAGCACCTCAGATTTATCTAAGTTAAACCCCATCTGCCAGTCCTTAGCCCATTGGATCAGCATCTGATCAAGATCCTGTGGTACTCTGAGGTAAACTTCTTTGTTGTCTGCTATATTAATCTTCTTTGTTATTACTTCAATAAGGGATAACATTACGGATGTACTTAGGGAGGATGTTCCAGGGAATACGTCCAGGGAAGTTATTTGGGTGGAACTGTGATATAAGAAAGGGGTGATTACCTTATTGGGATTGTAGTATAGACACCCACCCCCCCTCCCAATAGTCAGCTGGATATTGAGAAACAAATTTGTAAAGAGATCTCAGTTGTAAGAATAATAGGGTAGTTATGATCTGGGATTTTAACTTTCCAAACATGGACTGGGACTGCCACAGTCTGAAGGGTTTAGGTGGAGAGGAATTTGTTAAGTGTGCACAAGACAATTTTCTGATTCACTATGTGGATGTACCTGCTAGAGAAGGTGAAAAATTTGACTTACTTTTGGGAAATAAGGCAGGGCAGGTGAGTGAGGTGTCAGTGGGGGAGCACTTTGGGGCCAGCGACCCTAATTCTATTAGTTTTAAAATAGTGATGGAAAAGGAGAGACCAGATCTAAAAGTTGAAGTTCTAAATTGGAGAAAGGCCAATTTTGAAAGTATTAGGCAAGAACTTTCAAAAGCTGATTGGAGGCAGATGTTCGCAGGTAAAGGAATGGCTGGAAAATGGGAAGCCTTCAGAAATGAGACAACAAGAACTCAGAGATATTGCATTCCTTTTAGGGTGAAAGGCAGGCTGGTGGGTGTAGGTAGTGCTGGATGACGAGAGATATTGAGGGTTTGCTTAAGGAAAAGAAGGAAGCATACGTCAGGTATAGACAGGAGAGATCGAGTGAATTCTTAGAAGTATAAAGGCAGGACAAGTATACTTGAGGGAAATCAGGAGGACAAAAAGGGGACATGAGAGAGTTCAGGAGAATCGAACAAGATTTTACAAATACATTAAGGACAAAAGGGTAACTAGGGAGGGAATAGGGCCCCTCAAAGATCAGCAAGGCAGCCTTTGTGTGGAACCGCAGGAGACAGGGGAGAGGGGACAGGGGAGTATTTTGCATCAGTGTTTACTGTGGAAAATGATATGGAAGATATATAATGTGGGGAAATGGATTATGACATCTTGAAAAATGTCCATTTTACAGAGGAGGAGGTATTGGATGTCTTAAAATGCATAAAGGTGGATAAATTCCCATGACCTGATCAGGTGTATCCTAGAACTCTTTGGCAAACTAGGGAAGTGATTGCTGGGCCCCTTGCTGAAATATTCAGATCATTAATAGTCACAGATGAGGTGCTGGAAGACTGGCGGTTGGTTACTGTGATGCCACTATTTAAGAAAAGTGGTAAGGAAAAGCCAGGAACTATAGACCAGTGAGCCTGACCTCGGTGGTGGGCAAGTTATTGGAGGGAATCCTGAGGGACAGGATGTGCATGTATTTGGAAAGGCAACGACAGATTGGGGATAGTCAACATGGCTTTGTATGTGGGAAATCATGTCTCACAAACTTGATTGAGTGTTTTGAAGAAGTAACAACGAGGATTGATGAGGGCAGAGTGGTAGATGTGATCTATATGGACTTCAGGAAGGGGTTCAACAAGGTTCCTCATGGTAGACTAGTCAGCAAAGTTGAATCTCATGGAATACAGGAAAACTAGCCATTTGGAGACAGAACTGGCTCAAAGATAGAAGACAGAGGATTGTAGAGACTGGAGGCCTGTGACCAGTGGAACGCCATAAGGATCAGTGCTGGGTCCACTACTTTTCATCATTTATTTGGATGTGAACATAGGAGATATAGTTAGTAAATTTACAGATTACACCAAAATTGGAGGTATAGTGGACAGCGAAGAAGCTTACCACACAATACAATGGGATCTTGATCAGATGGGCAGATAAATATGAGGTGTGCATTTGGAAAGGTAAATCAGAGCAGGACTTATACATTGAATGGTAAGGTCCAAGGGAGTGTTGCTGAACAAAGAGACTTTGGAGTGCAGGTTCATAGCTCCTTGAAAGTGGAGTTGCAGGTAGATAGGATAGTGAAGAAGGCGTTTGGTATGCTTTCCTTTATTGGTCAGAGTATTGAGTACAGGGGTTGGGACGTCATGTTGCGGATGTAGAGGACATTGGTTGACCAATTTTGGAGCATTGTGTGCAATTCTGGTCTCCTTCCTATCGGAAAGATGTTGTTAAATTTGAAATGGTTCAGAAAAGATTTACAAGGATGTTGCCAGGGTTGGAGGGCTTGAGCTATAGGGAGAAGCTGAATAGGCTGAGGCTGTTTTCCCTGGACCGTCGGAGGCTGAGGGGTGACCTTATAGAGGTTCATAAAATCATGGGGGGCATTGATAGGGTAAATAGACAAGGCCTTTTCCCTGGGCTGGGGGAGTCCAGAACTGAGGGCATAGGTTTAGGGTGAGAGGGAAGAGATTTAAAAGAGACCTAAGAGGCAACTTTTTCATGCAGAGGATGGTACGTGTGTGGAATGAGCTGCCAGAGGAAGTGGTGGAGGCTGGTACAATTACAACATTAAGAGGCATTTGGATGGGTATATGAATAGGAAGGGTTTGGAGGGATATGGGCAGGGTGCTGGCAGGTGGGACTAGATTGGGTTAGGATACCTGGTCGGCATGGACGAGTTGGACAGAAAAGTCTGTTTCCATGCTATGAATCTCTATGACTCTAAATGATCTTGACACCCTATCATCTATCATTAATTCTACATTCTCGCTGACTAGAAGACCAACATTCACATGACTTGTAGAAATTCTTACTACTCGTTTTTACATTCTTAGCTAACTTCCTCTTGCATTCCAATTTCTTTTCATTGATTAATCTTGAAGTCATTTTCTGCCATGTTTTATGATCACCTGACCTGTCACTTATCCTTGCACAATTGTATGCCTTTTTCTTCAGTTTGATACTTTTGTTAACTTCTTTAATTAATTTATTTACTTCAGTACATGTTTTTAATTTGATTACGTTATTATGAATGGTGCATTCATTCAGATGCAGCCTCTAGTTTTGTATTTTTCTTATCTTTTTGTTATTTTAGTGACATATAGTTGATTAAATGTTAGTGCATTCAAGGGTTTATCCCTTCTGTCTCTTCCAGCTATTCTCTAACCTTCATTTCCCATATTACTATTTCCCTTACTTTTCTTGCCTTTACCCCTTGTGCCTTGTAGATGGTGGGCAAGCTTTTGGCAGTCAGGAGGTGAGTTACTATATAAATCCCAACCCGTACATTTAACAGAATTTGGTGACTCAAAGTTCAGAGTGTTACATTACTCGGTATTTTCCTGTTTATAACATTGTGCACTCTAAACTTAAAAAGACTAGCAATTTTTTGGGTCTTTATCAGAACATACACAAAAATAGAGGGGGCGGGTGATAGGATTTCCTGCTTTCTTTGAAGCAGCTGCAGGAACACTGGATTATCAGATAGGGTTCTGCAAGGAAATTCGGCAGATTTGTAACTCACTGCAACTCCACCAGCCAGATACGAAGCATTGGTGTTTAGGATGCTGTTAACACTCCTGAGACCAAGTGTTACCCCATCAACCCCTTGTGGGCGGCACGGTGGCTCAGTGGTTAGCACTGCTGCCTCACAGCGCCAGGGACTCAGGTTCGATTTCAGCCTTGGGTGACTTTCTGTGTGGGATTTGCACATTCTCCCCATGTCTGCTCCGGGTGCTCCGGTTTCCTCCCACAGTCCAAAGATGTGCAGGTTAGGGTGAATTGCCCATTGTATTAGGTACATTAGTCAGAGGGAAATGGGTCTGGGTGGGTTACTTTCCTGAGGGTTTGTGTGGACTTGTTGGGCCGAAGGGCCTGTTTCCACGCTGTAGGGAATCTAATCTAATCTAAGGAGGAGGAGTGGTAAAACCCAAAGCAACTATAACAAACCTGTCTTGTTTACCATTACGAGTGCTGACGAGGGAAAGGTGTATTAATAATTCAGATACAGATCTGACCTGTCTCCTCTCAGATGCATGCAAGCCAACTGTGTAGGTGTCAGCCGTGTCTCAGTGGGTAGCACTCTTGGCTTTGAGTCAGATGTTTGTGAATTCCAGTCTCGCACTAGCAACTTAATCTTGAGACTGATCCTTGAGGTGTACAGAGAGATAGGTTGTTGGAGGTCCTGATTTCTTTCTGATGAGACATTGTTACAGTTTTGGCCTCCTTTTTTGAGGGTTGATGTAAATCTGTCTGAAGCTGTTCAGAGGAAGTTCACTTGACTGACACCTGAGATTCGCTGAGGGTGAAGGTTTAAGGTTGGTCAATTTTTAGGAGACTTGGCAGAGTGGGTGCAGAGAGGATGGTAGGACAGACTGGAACCAGGGGACACAGTTCAAAAATAAATAATTTAAAATGACAATGAGCAAGGTTGCCTCGAATCTTTATATCCGCAGCCTGGTTTGTGCCCAGTAACAATGTCTGGAAGTGGCATGTTGATTGGCATGTGTAGAGATTCCAGCACAGGCACAGCTTCATGGGAAGGTTGGTGATGGGGACAAGTTCTTTTCTCAGAGAGGGGCTTTTGGCTTTGGATCTCCAGACTGTGGTTTAGGTGGGGTCATTGAATATTTTTAAGGCAGAGGTAGATGGGTTCTTGACTAACGAGGGAATCAAAGATTGTTGGGGGTGGCGGGCGTGAATGTGGAGTCAGGTGCATAATCACATCAGCTGTGGTCTTACTCAATAGCAGATTCAAGGGGCCAATGGCTTTATCTTGATTCACTACAGTGGGGAAGCAGGTGATTCAGCCCATTGAGTCCACACCAATCCTCCGAAGAGCATCCTACTGCAATCTACTGCCTTATCTTCTCCCTGTATCCCAGCATTTCTCATGGCCAATCCTCCCTAACCTGCACATCTTTGGACTTTGGGACGAAACTGGAGCCCTCAGGGGAAACCCACGCAGACATGGGGAGAATGTGCAAACTCCACATAGACAGTCTCCCGAGGGTGGAATTGAACTCAGGTCCCTGGCGCTGTGATGTAACAGTGCTAACCACTGAGACAATGTGCTGCCTCATCACTGGTATGTTTTTAAGCTCAGGCCTCACCTACTCTAAAGGCAAAAGATTCCATGGCATGATGTCAAAAAGCAGGAGAGGTGCTGTACCTTTAAGAGAGTTGAAAAGGTAACAATGTAAAACCAAAAGAGAAAATGCTGGAAAATCTCAGCAGGTCTGGCAGCATCTGTAAGGAGAGCAAAGAGCTGACATTTTGAGTCTAACTGACCCTTTGTCAAAGCTAAAAAAAGGGAGAAATAGGGAGGCATTGATACTAGCCTGAGAGAAGGTGACAGGAGAGAAGGTTTTTTAGCTTTGACAAAGGGTCAGTTAGACTCGAAACGTCAGCTCTTTTCTCTCCCTACAGATGCTACCAGACCTGCTGAGATTTTCTAGCATTTTCTCTTTTGGTTTCAGATTCCAGCATCCGCAGTAATTTGCTTTTATTAGGTAACAATGTAACACTTGATTGAAACCAATAGTGCGGTGGTATTGCTATGGAACACAAAAACAATTTAAAATTCGGCCAATCAGTTTAAATTATTCCCCAAGATACCAGAATCCAATCAAATTTGGATTTAGTATTTTGATAATATTAAAAACAAATATATAATCCAATGTTTTGGAGTATAAAACCGGACATTTTGAACAGTTATGGGGCGAACTGCCAAGTTATCAACAAGTACAAACTGCCAGCAGAACAACTCTCTGAAAAGTACCTGTCTCTCAGGAGGTTGTGCAGCAAAACATCGAAAAGATGACAGAGGAAAATCTCCAGAGGAAGATACAAACAGAAGATTTGACAGCTGACTGGTTTTGAAATTGAATTTTTTTGTAAATCTTATTTGGGTTTTTTTATCATACTAGTATTGTCGAGTGGGAGGTAGGACATAGGTATAAGAGAAAGGAGTTGTAAATAATTGTTAGTTTTAATATTCTCTGTTGGACTTAAAGAATGAATGTATTCATTTTTACTTTAAATCATGACCTCTAGGATAGGTCTTTGCCTCTGGAATTTTAACAGATTATAGCACGGGGTGAATCTTTTCTGTGTTGCCGGTTTAAATTAACAAAGGGGTTTACCCCGTGTCGTAATATATTGCTAACAGTGATGTTCTTCTCTGTGCTACCTCACACTCACTCTATCTCTGTTTCTGCACTCACCTCCCAACAAGTCTCCTGCTCTGCCACTATCACCATTGCAAGCAATATCTTCCATCACCTGCTCTCACCGCTTACCCCCCATCATCTGTGCACCTCCCCCACCCCCAGTGGGCGGCACGGTGGCACAGTGGTTAGCACTTCTGGCTCACAGTGCCAGAGACCCGGGTTCAATTCCCACCTCAGGCGACTGACCGTGTGGAATTTGCAAATTCTCCCCGTGTCTGCGTGGGTTTCCTCCGGGTGCTCCGGTTTCCTCCCACAGTCCAAAAATGTACAGGTTAGGTGAATGTTAGATGCAAGGGTAAATGTAGGGGAATGGGTATGTGTGGGTGCACTTCGGTGGGTCGGTGTGGACTTGTTGGGCCGGAGGGCCTGTTTCCACACTGTAAGTAATCTAATCCAACTAATCCTGCATGACCTCTACACTGTCGGCTCACTCACTCAGACACCTCTGCACATTGCTCCCACCTGCTCCAGGATTAACCTGCTGTGCTAGCCCCTTTCAATCTCACTCAATCCCTCCCTTTCTCTCATTCCAGGAGAAAACCATTCACAGTAGGACAAAGGAAGCTCAGACAGGTACAAGGATTAGAAGGATGTGGACCACAAAAAGGCAAAAGATGTTTAGATTCAAATAAGGCATCATGGGTCAGCATGGCTTTGATGGACCGAAGGGCCTGTTCCTGTGTTGTATTGTTCTTTGTTCTCCACTCTATGAGTAGAGGACCCTTGCCCTTGCCAGTGAGGAACACAGACGCTCCCGTGGTGATGCTGAAACAGCCAGGCCTGGACAATCATTGTCCATTGCTGTGCTGCTCTCCCATTAGCACCACTATGATCGTCACCAATCTTCAGAGGCATTTTGCGATGCATTCTGTCTTTTATCTCTTTGGTACTAGTAGCATCTGCATAATCTCTGTGGTCAAGACAGACTCCCAGTAGGGGTCAGAAATCCAACAGTGTATCAGTTTCTTCCAGGATTGAGCTGTAATCTGAGTTCTCCCACAATCCCAATAGCACCTTTCACAGCTGTGAGACCCCTTTACTCCACTCACAGTATTTTACAGCCAGCTATGTACTTCTGAGTTGTAATAGCTGCTGTAGTGTATGAGAGCAGGAACCAGCTCAAGCAGCAAGCTTCCACAAACAGCAATATGATAATGACCAGATAATTTTTTCCGTGATGTTGATTGAGTGATAAACATCACATACAAAGATCGTAGGGTGACAGAACAGAACGAGGAATACAATGTTACAGCTGCAAAGAAGGTGCACAGAGAGAGAGATCAACATTAGATTTGAAATTTGAGAGGTCCATTCAGAAGTCTAATAACAGCAGGGAAGAAGCTGTTCTTTAATCTGTTGGCCCATGTGTTTTAAGCTTAAGTATCTTCTCCCGATGGGAGAGAGTATAACTGGGGTGGGAGGGGTCTTTGATGATGTTGATTGCCTTGTTGTTCATTTTTGCCAGAGCAGCGAAGAGAGGAGAGGTGAAGCGAGGGCTGCTGGGAAGGGTGAGTTTTCCCACATTAAAAGGGACTTACCTCAGGAGTCGGGCCTCCATTTTGCCAGAGCGGCAAGGGAGGAACGAAGGACTTCTGGGAAGTCATATATTGGTGTGGTTGTGTTACCCGAAACACTACTCGGGTAGCGTCTCCCACCCATCCTCCTCCTCTAACCAAAAAAAAAGGACCTGTGCATCAGATTGGTAAGGTAACAAGTTTTTTTTTATTCCTTATTTTTTCAAGAGTCTCTTTGGGAATTTAGAATAGTGGGAATGGAGGTTAGGGCAGTTGAATGTTCCTCCTGCAGAATGTGGGAGGTAAGGATCACCACTAGTGTCCCTGCTGACTACATCTGCAGGAAGTGTACCCAACTCCAGCTCCTCGAAAACCGCGTTAGGGAACTGGAGCTAGAGCTGGATGAATTTCAGATCATTCAGGAAGCAGAGGGAGTTATTGAGAGGAGTTACAGGGAGGTAGTCACTCCTCAGGTACAAGAAAAAGGCAAATGGGTTACAGTCAGGGGAAGGAAAAGGAACCATCAGGCAGTGCAGGGATCCCTGTGGCCATTCCCCTCAACAATAAGTATACCGTTTTGGATAATGTTGGGGGGTTGACTTAGAGTCATAGAGTCAGAGAGATGTACAGCATGGAAACAGACCCTTCGGTCCAACCCGTCCACGCCAATCAGATATCCCAACCCAACCTAGTCCCACCTGCCAGCATCCGGCCCATATCCCTCCAAACCCTTCCTATTCATATACCCATCCAAATGCCTCTTAAATGTTGCAATTGTACCAGCCTTCACCACATCCTCTGGCAGCTCATTCCATACACGTACCATCCTCTGTGTGAAAAAGTTGCCCCTTAGGTCTCTTTTATATCTTTCCCCTCTCACCCTAAACCTATCCCCTCTAGTTCTGGACTCCCCAACCCCAAGGAAAAGACTTTGCCTATTTATCCTATCCATGCCCCTCATAATTTTGTAAACCGCTATAAGGTCACCCCTCAGCCTCTGATGCTCCAGGGAAAACAGCCCCAGGCTGTTCAGCCTCTCCCTGTAGCTCAGATCCTCCAACCCTGGCAGCATCCTTGTAAATCTTTTCTGAACCATTTCAAATTTAACAACATCTTTCCGATAGGAAGGAGACCAGAATTGCACGCAATATTCCAAACGTGGCCTAACCAATATCCTGTACAGCCACAACATGACCTCCCAACTCCTGTACTCAATACTCTGACCAATAAAGGAAAGCATACCAAATGCCTTCTTCACAATCCTATCTACCTGCGACTCCACTTTCAAGGAGCTATGAACCTGCACTCCAAGGTCTCTTTGTTCAGCAACACTCCCTCGGACCTTACCATTAAGTGTATAAGTCCTGCTAAGATTTGCTTTTCCAAAATGCAGCACCTCACATTTATCTGAATTAAACTCCATCTGCCACTTCTCAGCCCGTTGGCCCATCTGGTCCAGATCCTGTTATAATCTGAGGTTACCCTCTTCGCTGTCCACTACACCTCCAATTTTGGTCATCTGCAAACTTACTAACTGTACCTCTTATGCTCTCATCCAAATTATTTATGTAAATGACAAAATGTAGAGGGCCCAGCACCAGGGGAAAGCAGTGGGGTACAGGGCTCTGGCACAGAGTCTGTCCCTGCTGCTCAGAGGGGAAGGGGGAAGAGGAGCAGAGCAGTAGTCACTAGGGACTCCATAGTTAGGGGGACAGATAGGAGGTTCTGTGGGGACGAGAGAGACTCACGGTTGGTGTGTTGCCTCCCAGGTGCCAGGGTTCGTGATGTCTCTGATCGTGTTTTGGGGATCCTTAAGGGGGAGGGGGTGCAGCCCCAAGTCGTGGTCCACATAGGCACCAACGACATAGGTAGGAAGAGAGATGGGGATTTAAGGCAGAAATTCAGGGAGCTAGGATGGAAGCTTAGAGCTAGGATGAACAGAGTTGTTGTCTCTGGTTTGTTGCCTGTGCCACGTGCTAGTGAGGCAAAGAATGGGGAGAGAGAGGAGTTGAACATGTGGCTACAGGGATGGTGCAGGAGGGAGGGTTTTGGATTCTTGGATAATTGGGGCTCTTTCTGGGGTAGATCGGACCTCTACAAGCAGGATGGTCTTCATCTAAACCAGAGGGGTACCAATATCCTGGGGGGGACATTCGCTAAGGCTTTTGGGGTGGGTTTAAACTAATCCAGCAGGGGGATGGGAACTAAAAGTGTAGTTCAAGTATAGAAAAGGTTGAGAGTTGGGAGGTCCAAAATCAAATTTCAGGGATGCAAGATGGTACCAGCAAGCAAGAAGTTGGTTTGAAGTGTGTCTACTTCAATGTCAGGAGCATCCAGAATAAGGTGGGTGAACTTGCAGCATGGGTTGGTACCTGGGACTTCGATGTTGTGGCCATTTCAGAGACATGGTTAGAGCAGGGACAGGAATGGTTGTTGCAGGTTCCAGGATTTAGATGTTTCAGTAAGAACAGAGAAGGTGGTAAAAGAGGGGGAGGTGTGGCATTGTTGGTCAGAAAGGATGTTTGGGGACTCGTCAACTGAGGTAGTATGAGCTCAAGTTTGAAACAGGAAAGGAGGGGTCACCCTGTTGGGAGTTTTCTATAGGCCTCTGAATAGTTTCAGAGATGTAGAGGAAAGGATAGCAAAGATGATTCTCGATAGGAGTGAGAGAGACAGGGGAGTTGTCATGGGGGACTTCAACTTTCCAAATATTGACTGGGAACACTATAGTACGAGTACTATAGATGGGTCAGTTTTTGTCCAGTGTGTGCAGGAGGGCTTGCTGACACAGTATGTAGACAGGCCAACAAGGGGTGAAGCCACATTAGATTTGGTACTGGGTAATGAGCCCGGTCAGGTGTTAGACTTGGAAGTAGGTGAGCACTTTGGTGATAACGATCACAATTCTGTTATGTTTACTTTAGTGATAGAAAGGGATAGGTGTATACCACTGGGCAAGAGTTACAGCTGGGGGAAAGGCAATTACGATGCAATTAGGCAAGATTTAGGAAGCATAGGATGGAGAAGGAAACTGCAGGGGTCAGGTACATTAGAAGTGTGGAGCTTATTCAAGGAAAAGCTCCTGTGTGTCCTAGATAAGTATGTACCTGTCAGGCAGGGAGGAAGCTGTACAGCGCGGGAGCCGTGGTTTACGAAGGAAGTGGAATCTCTGGTCAAGAGGAAGAAAGCGGCTTATGTTAGGATGAGATGTGAAGGCTCAGTTAGGGTGCTCGAGGGTTACCAGGTAGCCAGGAAAGACCGAAAGAGAGAGCTCAGAAGAGCCAGGAGGAGACATGAGAAGTTGTTGGCGGATAGGATCAGGGTAAACCCTAAGGCTTTCTATAGGTATTTAAGGAATAAAAGAATGACGAGAGTAAGATTAGGACCAATCAAGGATAGTAGTGGGAAGTTGTGTGTGGAGTCAGAGGAGATAGGGGAAGCACTAAATGAATATTTTTCAACAGTATTCACTCTAGAAAATGACAATGTTGTTGAGGAGATTACTGAGATACAGGCTACTAGACGAGGTGGGATTGAGGTTCACAAGGAAGAGGTATTAGAAATCCTGCAGAGTGTGAAAATAGATAAGTCCCCTGGGCCAGATGAGATTTATCCTAGGGTCCTCTGGGAAGCCAGGGAGGAGATTGCCGAGCCTTTGATATTGATCTTTAAATCATCATTGTCTACAGGAATAGTGCCAGAAGACTGGAGGATAGCAAATGTGGTTCCCCTGTTCAAGAAGGGGAGTAGAGACAACCCTGGTAATTATAGACCAGTGAGCCTTACTTCAGTTGTTGGTAAAGTGTTGGAAAAGGTTATAAGAGATAGGATTTATAATCATCTAAAAAAGAATAAGTTGATTAGGGATAGTCAGCATGGTTTTGTGAAGGGTAGGTCATGCCTCACAAACCTTATTGAGTTCTTTGAGAAGATGACCAAACAGGTAGATGAGAGTAAACTGGTTAATGTGGTGTATATGGATTTCAGCAAGGCGTTTGATAAGGTTCCCCACAGTAGGCTATTGTACAAAATGCGGAGGAATGGGATTGTGGGAGTTTAGATCAGTAATTGGCTTGCTAAAAGAAGACAGAGGGTGGCAATTGATGGGAAATGTTTATCCTGGAGTCCAGTTACCAGTGGTGTACCACAAGGGTTGGGGTTGGGTCCACTGCTGTTCGTCATTTTTATAAATGACCTGGATGAGGGCATAGAAGGGTGGGTTAGTAAATTTGCGGACAACATTAAGGTCGGTGGAGTGACGAAGGATGTAGTAGGTTACAGAGAGACATAGATAAGCTGCAGAGCTGGGCTGAGAGGTGGCAAATGGAGTTTAATGTGGACAAGTGTGAGGTGATTCACTTTGGTCGGAGTAACCGGAATGCAAAGTACTGGGCTAATGGTAAGATTCTTGGTAGTGTAGATGAGCAGAGAGATCTCGGTGTCCAGGTACACAGATCCTTGAAAGTTGCCACCCAGGTTGACACAGTTGTTAAGAAGGCATACAGTGTTTTAGCTTTTATCAATAGAGGGATCGAGTTCCGGAACCATGAGGTTATGCTGCAGCTGTACAAAACTCTGGTGCGGTCGCACTTGGAGTATTGTGTACAGTTCTGGTCACCGCATTATAAGAAGGATGTGGAAGCTTTGGAAAGGGTGCAGAGGAGATTTACTAGGATGTTGCCTTGTATGGAGGGGAGGTCTTACAAGGAAAGGTTGAGGGACTTGAGGCTGTTTTCGTTAGAGAGAAGAAGGTTGAGAGGTGACTTAATAGAGACATATAAGATAATCAGAGGGTTAGATAGGGTGGACAGGGAGAGCCTTTACTCAGAGAGTAGTAAGGGTATGGAATGCTATGTGCCTGCAACGATAGTAGATTCGCCAACTTTAAGTACAGTTAAGTCGACATTGGACAAGCATATGGATGTACATGGAATAGTGTAGGTTAGATGGGCTTCAGATTGGTATGACAGGTCAGCGCAACATCGAGGGCCAAAGGGCCTGTACTGTACTGTAATGTTCTATGTTCTATGTTCCTGAGGCAGTGGGAAGTGTAGATGGAGTCGATGGATGGAAGATTAGACTTTGTGATGGATTGGGCTGTGCTCACAACTCTCCATAGTTTCTTATACCTCTGGGCAGAGCAGTTGCCATACCAAACTGTGATGCATTCAGATAGAATGCTTTCTATGCTTTCTAAGTTGGTGAGATTCTTTATGGACGTGCTGAATTTCCTTAACTTCTTGAGGAAGAAGAGATGTTTTAGTATTATTTTAGGGGCGGCATAATGGCTCAGTGGTTAGCACTGCTGCCTCACAGCGCCAGGGACCCAAGTTCAATTACAGCCTTGGGTGTAACGTCTATGTGGAGTTTGCGCATCTTCCCCATGTCTGCGTGGGTTTCCTCCAGGT
The DNA here is from genome assembly GCF_047496795.1 of Chiloscyllium punctatum. Classification (NCBI taxonomy): domain Eukaryota; kingdom Metazoa; phylum Chordata; class Chondrichthyes; order Orectolobiformes; family Hemiscylliidae; genus Chiloscyllium; species Chiloscyllium punctatum. Next base: position 49,362,416 of record NC_092784.1, read on the forward strand.
GCTCCAGTTTCCTCCCACAATCCAAAGATGTGCAGGTCAGGTAAATTGGTCATGCTAAATTGCCCACAGTGTTAGATGCATTAGTCAGGGGTAAATATAGGGTAGGGGAATGGGTCTGGGTGGGTTACTCTTCGGAGGGCCGCTGTGGACTTGTTGGGCCGAAGGGCCTGTTTCCATACTGTAGGGAATCTAATCTAATTCTTTCATAGGATCAAACAGATTATTTTTTGCCACCTCAAACACTGGAAACAGAACAGAGACAAACACTGCTGGTCGGTCAGGGACAGAAAGGGAAATATTGGTTTGTGTGATCACTTCATTAGTGGATTGAGACTGACTCCAGGCCTCATGCACAGCATCTCTTTAACTGGATTGTTTCGGTATAGAGCTGACAGTGAGCCGTGTCTTTAAGTAGCATCATATTTCCCAATCCCAAACAGCCACATTCTCTTCGTAAGAGCAAGAAGGAAAACACAGCTGGTTCCATTTTCAGCTCCCGTCTCCAAGAAAACACAAACACCAGCTGTAAGAGAGGGAAAAGGCTCACAAGGCAAGTAAAAGTGAATGTTTTCCAAATATGGAGATATACTTGGGATGGTTACTGCTCGGGTCAATGAAACAGAGACTTGGTAATGAAACGCATATGACGAGTAAATTCATTCAAGTTACAAGGGTCTTCCTTAATGCCAAAGGAGGATCTTTGTGGAATATAAGAATAGAAGTTGTATGTGCAAATTTGCAGCAGTGCTGAGTGTGGCGAGCCTGATGACAAAATTGGCCTCCTTCTTCTTTGAAACTATCCCATTTCCCTATCCCTAAGGCTGACATGGTTAGGTTCTCCATCAGTCAGGAAATCCAGGGTCACAGGGAAAGTGCAGTTAAGCGGACGTGAGAATCCCAGCCACGATCCTATTGAATGGTGGAACAGGCTCAAGGGGCTGAATGGCCAACTCCTGTTCCTACTTCTTATGGTCTTATCCATTCCACTATTTAGTGGCCTTCTGATTCCACGGTCTCTGGTGTGGTTGGAGCTCGATGGCTTCCGTGAACCTGACAATAAAGAAGCTGTTTCTGTCCTTCCCTGTAAATAGCCCCATTATTTAGTGGAATACTCAACGAACTAAGAAGCTAAACAATCATGACAGTTATTAATTGAACTTTACATTGTAATTCCCTGCTCCCTCACCCCACCACCCCACCCCCATTCTAATACTGTCTCCATAACTCCAATCAGCTGAGATTTTTGCACCCGGGAGTTTGCATAATTTGTACTTGGTAGGCAGTACAAATGACATGCAATACTTTAAATGATGAATAGTTCATTGTTCTGCCTCTGCTAAAGATTGGAATATGATATTCTCTGTGAGCATAAAGGATCTGATGTCAACAAATAGTGAGTAATTTTATGAGCTAATCATACTGCCTGCTTAGTGCAGCACAAAGTACACCTGCCTGTTTTCTTTCCCCATAAAGGGAATTCACAAACCCTTACCAAGTGATTACACCTTTCTGTATTTTGTTATATTAATCCTCAGTTTAGGAACAGAAAGACGTGTCATTGAGTCAAGCTCCAGTATTTGATCATACAATCTCGACTGATATTTTAAGGACTGAGAGAATGTAGCATTAACAGGCATACTGAACAGTGAAGACATTAACCAGACCCTCTGCACAGTCAAGTGGACTCTAAAGAAGAGTAAGGATTCTCAATGTTTTGCGCCCCCCCCCCCCACCATTGAACACAACGAAGAAATGCATTAATTGGTCATATGCTGTGTTGTTTGTAGGATGTTGGGTTGTTGCATTTGGCACTGTCAGTCAGAGTCACTGCAATACAAAAGGAGGACATTCAGCCTATTAAGTCATGCTAGCAATTAGAAATAATCCATTGTGTACAGCTTTGAAGCAGGGACAATGTGATAAAATATAAAGCAATTGCAAATATTAAGATATTTGATGCTCAGTTTGGGTTTTGTCAGGCCCACTCAACTGCTGTCCTCTTTGGAGCCTTTGTCTAAACATGAACTAAAGAGCTGAACTCAAGAGGGGAAAGTCTGAAATCACATGACACCAGGTTATAGCCCAAAAGAATTATTTAAAATCACAAGCTTTCAGAGTGCTGCTCATTCGTCAGGTGAAGTGACTACTCATCTGATTAAGGAGCAGGGCTCCATAAGCTTGAGATTTTAAATAAATCTTTTGGACTATAACCTATAAATCTTTTGTCCACTCCAGTGCAAAACTGGCACCTCCAGCTCAAGAGGGAAAGTGATTGTGACTGTCTTTGACATCAAGATAAATTTTGACTGAATGCAGCTTCAAGGAGTCCTGGTTAAGCTGCAGTCAACAGGAATCAGTGGGAAAAATTCTCCACTGGTTTGAGTCATTAGTAGAACAGAGGAAGGTGATTATAGTTGTTAGAGGTCAATCATCTCAGCCATAATAATTCTGAAATATTCGCTAAATAGCAAGTATAACCTGCCAGCCAACTTGTCCACTCGCCTCAAAAGCACATCATGTACCCACCTTCAAACAAACTGTAAAAGACATTTTAATCATATTGGCCTTGCCTTTCGCTGGTCAGCAATTTCTTTAGAACAACCCTATTTTAATGGAACAGTTAGTTGGAATTATAGTTGACTGAGTGCTGAACTCTCTTTGCCATGTCATGGAAACACAAAACAGGCTTCCTGTTTTGACATCTTTCAGCTCTTGTGAAGACACAGACTTGTGCTGTGTCATGGTTCAAGAGCTGCTATTTTAACACCTTTACCTAGCCTGCATCAGCAAACCCTACCACCATGACAGCCAAGTCCAGTCCATTATTTCTGTAAGCACTGACTAGCAATTGTGGTGGTTAGCCTGCCAATAACGAAAACAGCACAGACTATGGAGAAAAGCCATTTACTTGCCTGGCTCTTGGAATAGCTTACTTCTGCTTTTACCCTGTTTCCTTGATTGTGGGGCCTGTGCTAACTCATAATGACATCCAATAGCTATCTCCTGCCTCACTGGAAAGTCCCACTGTCAGGAAAGGTTGCTTGGAAATTAACATGTGCATTCAGCTCCCACTAATTAAAAAATTCACAACTGGACAACGTACAAAGAAATGGCATGGAAATATCTGACCCTAAATCATTCTCATGTTAGTTTGGTCCCAATATCCACATAGCTGGAAGCTAATCCTGATTAATTGCAGTGGGAACATGGAGAAACGCCTGAACCTATTCAAGTTGATCCAGAACATGAGGCGTGGGAAAAAAATACAATGCACATTCTCAACCCATTGTCATATGTACTTAAAATAAAGTCGCCAGATTGCTGATTCACATCGTGTGTTAAGATCTCCCCTAGATTTTTTTTGCTGTGATCTTTTCTCTTTAGTTTTTTTATTTCTTCAGTCAGAATTTCCTCTCCTTGTTTCTTTGGATCTTCCAGTTTGCTACTAAACATCCTGATCAGAGTTATCAGTGAACAATGGAGTGGCATGGTAGCTCAGTGGTTAGCACTGCTACCTCACAGCGCCAGGGACCTGGGTTCAATCCCAGCCTGGGGAAACTGTCTGTGTGGAGTTTGCACATTCTCCCTGTATCTGTGTGGGTTTCCTCCGGGTGCTCCGGTTTCCTCCCACATCCAAAGATGTGCAGGTTTGGGTGAATTGGCCATGTTGAATTGCCCATGGTGTTAGATGCATCATTCAGGGGGAAATGGGTCTGAGTGGGTTATTGTTCAGAGGGTCAGTGTGGACTGGTTGGGCCGAAGGGCCAGTTTCCAAACTGTAAGGACCTTTTCCAAACTAATAACTGTAGGGACCTTTTGCAAAGGTCCAAACTTGTACTCGTTTTACTCAATTGCTTATTACTTACTGCAAAAGTTGACTTTAAATCAAATGGTGTCCTTGGCGCATTGCGTCACACAGTTTCGAGAGGGAAAATATTGCATTCTGCTGTGAGGTTATCGATTGTCTGAACATTGACAACAAGGCAAATATTGGAGGCAGTCCAAGAGAGAACGTTGAGGTTGGCTCACCTTGAGATTCAAGGGGGACTTTAGGACTTACGCCTTCATGTAAACAAGACACACTGGCAAATAGTGTGCTCAGCATCTGAATGTGTCAGAGGAAGGAGGATTCCAATTTTTTTGAAATTGTGCCTGGTTAGAGGAAGCACTGAGCAATTGATACATGCAATTTTGAGAGAAAATTCTCAACTTTTCTTGAGTGGTCCATCAGCTTAATGAGACTGGGGACATACTGGGAGATCTGAAGCATTCATGAGACTTCATGTTTCTAGACGTTGTTTAGTTACAGTAATCTGCCACAAGGCAGACTAACAGGACATTACCAATACTGCCACAAGAAAGATCCCACCTATACCCTGTTCCAATTCCCAGTTCCTATTGCTCAGCATAGTAGAAAGCACAGCAGAGGGATTACACTATCAAACACAGCAAGAGTGGGGATGAGATTATAAACAGAAGGAAATAATTTACCATGGTGCACTCCGAATACTTAATAACCAGAATCATGGCCAAATTTAATGTCTGAGAACTTGGTGTACTTTATAGTTAATGAGTTTCAAGCAAAGTTCTGTATCAGTGGGGCGTACCACAGGATGCTGTTATCACCAGAGATGTTGACAAATTCTAAACTTTCCATTTCAAATGTTAACCATTCACCAGCTGGGTGTGTTGCAGATTCCACCAGAAAACTTAACAATTAATCAGATGTATATTCAAATTAACGAAAGGCTAAATGCTTCAATATTTATTTTTAAAATGCGGTATTTAGGTTCATCTTAACAGGAATAAAATTGACAAACAGAGAAGCTTTATTGAACTTCCATCAAACCTTGCTCAGACCACACTTGGATGAAATGAGGCACTTCTGATTTCCATGTTCTGAAAAGTATATAGATCCATGGAAGGTGAGTCAAAAGATTTACAGAAAGAAAGGTTATATCTATCAGGAAAGAGTTAACAAGCTCGGGGTCTTTAATTGAGGATAGGGGACTGAGAGCAGATCCAGATATCAACAATTTGAGGGTCAGAATCCCAACAGTGTGGAAGCAGGCCACTCAGCCCATTGAGACAACACCAACCCTCCAAAGACCATCCCACTCAAACCCAACCCCATATCTATAACCCTACATTTCCCAGGGCTAATCCACACATCCCTGGACATTATGGGCAATTTAGCATAGCCAATCCACCTAACCTACACATCTTTGGACTGTGGGAGGAAACCCATGCGGACACGAGGAGAATGTGCAAACTCCACATAGACAGCAACCCAAGGCTGGGGTTGAACCCAGGTCCCTGGCGCTGTGAGACGTCATTGTTAACCACTGAGCCACCATGCTGTCCCCTAAGAAGCACAAGGAGCTTTCTCAGCTAACATTCCTTTCACAGCAAGCATGAATTTCCACAGTTTTTATGACTTATTTAGATTCTTTGTGGTTCTCAGTCCGCAGCTATTGTCGAAGTCCCAGTGGATTTCCAATGCAGAGATATCAGAGCACTTGAAAGTATCCAAGGCTGAATTGGGAGAGGGGAGAAAAGAGAATATTCTGGATGGTGCAAAAGCATTGACTTGAGGAGGGCAGATTTGGCAACAAAGGGAAAGGTCAATGGTGATGCTAAGAACAAGAAGATGGCTGATACCACAAAGTGGATGTAGGAGAGTGGAACTAGAGGTCACAAGTAGGAGGAGGCGAGGGAAGGCTAGGAAGATCAGGAATATTGAAGTTCATTCTCTGCAACAAAAGAAGCCAGTGGAGTTTGGCAGGAGTAAAGTGATGGTAATTGTATGTGAGTGAATATACAATGGAGTAGTTTATGAATGAAAAGAGACATTGTTTCATGAGGTGATGTGGGAAATGAAAGTGGCCAGCAGAAGGAGGCGTAGTTAATAATTAAACATCGATAAGGAATCTGAATTTAAAGTTAAGGAACAGGTTACAGCAATAAGCTGAACCTAAGGTCATGGCTGTGGATGGGCCTCCATAAAGCTTTATTGAAATTGCTATAAAAAACAATCAAATGCAAACTCAGAAATGGAATTAAGTGATGTGCGTTATAGGTTTTTGAACTTTTGATGGTGATAATCTGCAGACTGAGTCTAATTCTTGTGACTTATTTCTCAATCTCCAAAATATACAGACTTGATCAGTACTGCGCAGAAGAGAACAAGGGAAACATTGTTTTGACATTTCCCAGTTTGGGCTGGGTGACAGGCAGGTACATTGGATTTTGTCAAATAATCAGTTTACAGATGTTACACTGAGCTGTTACACTGAACAGTGCAGTGTTCACGCTGGACAATCAAGCTGCAATCAGAATCAGATTATTGGCTTGAGATCAATACACCCTCAAGAGAACAGTAAACTGTGGGATTTGGATTATTAGTCTCAGGAGAGCCATATTCCTGAACTAATTGAATCTGATCCTCCCCATTGCTGTCTTTGATTTAACACTTTCCTTGACCTTCTGAATCAGATTTTTCTCCATCTCCCGAAGTCATGCACCATTGTACTGGCAACCATCTGGTATCTTGCTTAACAAGGCATGCCAGTCATGCCCGGTCCTGTCATCACTTGATCTCCTTATGTTCATGATAGTGTGGACATATTGTCAGAATGTGGGAAGAGAGGGCAGTTGATTGAGTCAAGAGTCTGCCCTCCTTCTACCCATCAATGACCTCCATCCTTACTACTGCAGAACCTGGAGGCTAATGTTGGATGCAGATACCATCTGCAAACCAACAATGAGATCTCACTTCTACCCAGCCATTCTCAAGGAACAGCCATCTTCAACAAACGGATTTCTTGTGAGGAACAGGAGGAGGAAGTGAGGAATGAATGATCGGCAAGGAATCGACAAATAGCAGTTAGGGATCTCTGCTCTCTATAACTAGAGGTTCTGGGTGTGATGGTAGCACCCATGTGACCACATATACTGAGATCAGCAAACTTGACACAGAACAGGGATAGAACCTAATGTTTCTTGATCTAACTGCTCTTACTGCCAGGTAGGTTGTGCTGATACAGAGTACAGTGGCCCAGTATGCAACAGAAATAAGACCAAAACCAGATTCCCTGCTGTCCAAGTTCCAGTTTTTCAGTCAGATCAATTTAACCTCTTTGTACATTCAAGCTTTATTTATTTTTCAGCCCAAGCAGCCAAAAAAAATTAACCATTAAGTGTAATAAATACCTCCTTCGTGACATTAAAGAAAAATCATACGTTGGTACCGTTGTTGTTTTTCATGTTTTTCTGGTGAGTTGTTACACCTTTTGCCATCATGGCATTATTTTGAAAAAGAGCAAAAGTGTCATGATGGTAGCCTGGCTAATATCCATCCCTTCATCACCAACACAGTAACAAATGATCTGATCATTATCACGCTCTGTTAGTGGGAATTTATGATGCACCGGTTGGCTGTCCTGTTTCTTGCACTACAACAGTGACTTTCACCTTCAGAGTACATCAACACCTGTAAAGATTGCTGGAAAAGCTCAGCAGGTCTGGCAGCATCTGTGGAGAGAAATCAGAGTTGACATTTCAGGTCTGGTGCCCCTTCCTCAGAACTGATTTAAGCTCTTTGAGAAGTCTGGAGGTCATGAAGTGTGCTTTATAAATGGAAGTTGTTGTTTGTGTCCCTACCCTCTCCTACGAATGTTGGCAGATCTCATCCTCTGTGCCATGTTACACCCTAACTACATTGTTCAGCCTTTCTCCTGTTTGTTCTCCGATAGGCATTTATTCTTCCCTGGCATTCCTGCCTCCTAATATTCCCTTATCAGCTCATCTTTCAGGCCGGGATGGTGGATTCACGCTCTCCCCGTGTCTGTATGGGTTTCCTCGGGGTGCTCCAGTTTTCTCCCACAATCCAAAAGATGTGCAGGTTAGGGTAGATTGCCCATGCTAAACTGCCTATAGATTAGATTCCCTACAGTGTGGAAACAGACCCTTCAGCCCAACAAGTCCACACCGAAGAGCAATCCACCCAGACCCATTTCTCTCTGACTAATGCACCTAACCCTATGGGCAATTTAGCATGGCCAATAGGGTTAGGTGCTTTAGTCAGAGGGGAATGGGGCTGCGTGGTTTACACTTTGGAGTGTCGATGTGGACTTGTTGGGCCAACGGGCCTGTTTCCACATTATAGGGAAGCTAATCTAATCTCATCTAAAATGCTAAGATCTCAATCTTCGTTCTACATAGCAGCCCAAATGAACAGCAACAATTTGTTTTCACAAAAGATACACAGAGTAGTTGGCAAGAAAAATGCACTTAGTTCAGGGGCTTTTTACAGATGATCAGCTCCTTAGCTCATGACCAATGGAACTTGCTTTCATATTCATTCTTAGACTCTTGTTTCAGTGATCAGTCTTTATGTTTCATATTCCCATTGTGAACAGAAAGCCGTGTGTGATCATTAGGGCAAATGATTCGCATCAGTTTCACTGCCTCCAGGTCTTCTGCTTTTCAAAGGTGTACCGCCACAGTAAATCACACCCACCACCTGCTCCAAGTGAAGAAGCAAGTCGGATTTGTGCTGGGAGATGTCAAGATATTTGTTTTGCCGATTGTGTAAATGGAAAAAATACATATCCGGCGCAAACACGGAGCAAATGCCTTGCCACTTGCACTCTCCACAATTACTTTCTAAGATCAATTCTCAAGTACCAGTGACAATGGAAGAAAAGCCCAGGCAAAATCATCTAAAGGCAAAAACACCATTACAAGATCCATTTCTGAGTCATTAGCTCAGGGTAGGTTCTCACAGGCAAACAGTCCTGACACGTTATTACTGTCACTGGCTGAACCAAGTTGACTGAAGTGCTGGGGAAAGTCACATCTGAGACCACACATCTTGCCAGAATCACAACCTCTATTACTAAAGTAGTCATGATTCGGAGATGCCGGTGTTGGACTGGGGTGTACAAAGTTAAAAATCACACTACACCAGGTTATAGTCCAACAGGTTTAATTGGAGGTAAAAACAATGACTGCAGATGCTGAAAAGCAAATACTGGATTAGTGGTGCTGGAAGAGCACAGAAGATCAGGCAGCATCCAACGAGCAGCGAAATCGACGTTTCGGGTAAAAGCCCTTCATCAGGAATAATTGGAAGCACACTAGCTTTTGGAGCGACACTCCTTCATCAGGTGATTGTGGAGGGCTCGATCGTAACACAGAATTTATAGCAAAAATTTGCAGTGTGATGTAACTGAAATTATACATTGAAGAATTGATTGTCTGTTAAGCCTTTCATTTGTTAGAATACAGTGATAGTTTCACTTCTTTCATGTGTAAATCACAAAACCCTATTTTTAAAAGTTGCATTCTCGGGTTAGCTGTTAACAATAGTGATAGCTAGACAATATGTTGAAGGTGTTAGCCCCCTGTGTTCTCTGTCTATGACCTGATGTTTAGATTTATTCCGATCTAAAAAGTGAGATAACAGAGTTTTACATAAATTCATGCAGTTTTTGAGCTCAGAGTTCTACATGAATGCATGTAGTTTTTGAGCAAAGTGCAATGTAACTCTGCAAGTACAAAAAATTACACCACACAAAATATATGTGTGCATGTGGGTCTTTGTCTGTCTGTGTGTGTGTCTGTCTGTCTGGGGTGGGGGTTGTGAGTGTGAGAAAGTGTGTGTGAGCGTGTGAGTGTGTGTGTGTGTGTGTGTGTGTAGTGAGTGCTGAGTGTCTTAAGTCTGTGCATCAGGGGGTGCATGTGTGGGAGTGTGTGTGTCTATAAGGGTGTGTGTGGGTGTCTGTGTGCGTGTCTGTGTGTACCTGTGTCCGTGTGTATGTGAGAGTGTGTGTGTGTAGGAATATCTGTGTGTGTGTGTGTAGTGCAATGGTGGTCACCTGTAATGTGACATGAACCCAAGGTCCCGGTTGAGGCCCTCTCTATGCGTACCGAACTTAGCTATCAGCCTCTGCTCGGCCACTTTCTTCTGCTGCCTGTCCCGAAGTCCACCTTGGAGGACGGTCACCCGAAGGTCCGAGGCTGAATGTCCTGGACCACTGAAGTGTTCCCCAACTGGGAGGGAACCCTCCTGTCTGTTGATTGTTGTGCGGTGCCCATTCATCCGTTGTCGTAGCTTTTGCTCGGTTTCCCCAGTGTACCATGCCTCCGGGCATCCTTGCCTGCAACGTATAAGATAGATAATGTTGGCTGAGTAACATGAGTACCTGCCATGTACAAGGTGGGAGGTGTTCCCACGCGTAATGGTGGTATCTATGTCCACAATCTGACATGTCTTGCAGCGTCCACCGTGACAGGGTTGTATGGAGTTGTCCTGAGAGCCAGGCAGTTTGCTACGAACAATGATCTGTTTGAGGTTTGGCGGTTGTTTAAAGGCAAGTAGTGGAGGTTTGGGGAAGGTCTTGGTGAGGTGCTCATCCTCATTGATAATGTGTTGCAGGTCACGAAGAACATGGTGTAATTTTTCAGCCCCTGGGAAGTACTGAACAACGAAGGGTACCCTGTCAGTTGCAGCCCGTGTCTGTCTCCTGAGGAGGTCATTACGGTTCCTTGCTGTGGCACGTCGGAACTGGCGGTCGATGAGTTGAGCATTGTACCCCGTTCTTGTGAGGGCATCCTTGAGTACTTCCAGGTGTCCGTCACATTCCTCCTCATCTGAGCAGATCCGGTGTATGCGTAGGGCTTGTCCATAGGGAATGGCTGTTTTAATATCCACCCAAAACATATTAAAACCATATACTGGAAAAGCTCAGCAGGTCTGGCAGCATTTGTGGAGAGAAATTAATGTTAACATTTCAGGTCGAGTGACCCTTGATAGTAACTAGGATAATGTCTGTGTATATGCAGAAGATAGCGTGGGGCAGGGGTTAAGGAGTAAATGATAGGCAGGGATAGACCTCAAAGAGAGAGAATAGCAGTTGGACAGACATAGAAGTGGATAACGATCTGGCTCGGACGGTGAATGGCTGTTAATGGGGACTGTTAGTAGCTAACAATGGGAGGTGTATCACAGCACACTGTGTGGTAACAAGGCCTGGTGTGTGGGTGTGTGGGGGTGGGGTAAGGACATGGGACAGCTCAAGCCCTAAAGTTGTTGAACTCAATATTGAGTCCAGAAGACTGCAGGGTTCCCAGGTGGAAAATGATGTTCTGTTCTTCCAACTTGCGCTAAGCTACACTGGAAAACTGCAGCAAGCCTCTGGCTTGGGCGGCATGGTGGCTCATTGGTTAGCGCTGCTGCCTCACAGCACCAGGGTCCCAGGTTTGATTCCAGCCTCAGGCAACTGCCTGTGTGGAGTTTGCACATCCTCTCTGTGTCTGTATAGGTTTCCTCCGGGTGCTCTGGTTTACTCCCACAGTCCAAAGATGTGCAGGTTAGGTAAATTGGCCATGCTAAATTGCCCGCAGTGCTAGGTGCATTAGACAGAGGGAAATGGATCTGGGTGGGTTACTCTTCGGAGGGTCGGTGTGGACCGAAGGGCCTGTTTCCACACTGTAGGGAATCTAATCTATTGTTAGGACCTGATCCCTGAGGAATCAGCTGACTTATTTCTAACCCTTCTTGGTCTGTCAACAAATTGCTTTATGGCACACAACTATATCATTCATAGAATCCCTACAGAGCAGAAGCACGTCATTCAGCCCATCAAGTCCATGCTGACCCTCTGAAGAGCATCCCCATAACCATGGCGAACCCATCTAGCCTGCATATGTTGGCCAGGGTCAGTGATAATATCACTAAGCCATCACCTCTCCTATGCTGATCCTGGTAATATGCAAGTTACAATGTTCTGGATATTTTGGCATCACTAACTAATGAAAAAGAAAATCAAAGTTTACTCGTACTTTTTTTAAAAGACCCATGTCGGAAAATGCTTTTAGATTAGCTTTGGCAAATAGAATTAAGGAGAATCCAAAGAGTTTTTACAAATACATTAAGGATAAAAGGGTAACTAGGGAGAGAATAGCGCCCCTCAAAGATCAGCAAGGCGGCCTTTGTGTGGAGCCACAGAAAATGGGGGAGATACTAAATGAGTATTTTGCATCAGTATTTACTGTGGAAAAGGACATGGAAGATATAGACTGTAGGGAAATAGATGGCGACATCTTGCAACATGTCCAGATTACAGAGGAGGAAGTGCTGGATGTCTTGAAATGGGTAAAAGTGGATAAATCCCCAGGACCTGATCAACTATACCTTGGAACTCTGTGGGAAGCTAGAGAAGTGATTGCTGGGCCTCTTGCTGAGGTATTTGTATCATCAATAGTCACAGGTGAGGTGCCGGAAGACTGGAGGTTGGCAAACGTGGTGCCACTATTTAAGAAGGGCGGTAAAGACAAGCCAGGGAACTATAGACCAGTGAGCCTGACCTCGGTGGTGGGCAGGTTGTTGGAGGGAATCCTGAGGGACAGGATGTACATGTATTTGGAAAGGCAAGCACTGATTGGGGATAGTCAACATGATTTTGTGCATGGGAAATCATATCTCACAAACTTGATTGAGTTTTTTGAGGAAGTAACAAAGAGGATTGATGAGGGCAGAGTGGTAGATGTGATTTGTGTGGACTTCAGTAAGGTGCTTGACAAGGTTCCCTATGGGAGACTGATTAGCAAGGTTAGATCTCACGGAATACAGGGGAGAATAGCCATGTGGATACAGAACTGGCTCAAAGGTAGAAGACAGAGGGTGGTGGTGGAGGGTTGTTTTTCAAACTGGAGGCCTGTGACCAGTGGAGTGCCACAAGGATCGGTGCTGGGCCCTCTACTTTTTGTCATTTACATAAATGATTTGGATGCGAGCATAAGAGGTGCAGTTAGTAAGTTTGCAGATTACACCAAAATTGGAGGTGTAGTGGACAGAAAAGAGGGTTACCTCAGATTACAACAGGATCTGGACCAGATGGGCCAATGGGCTGAGAAGTGGCAGATGGAGTTTAATTCAGATAAATGCGAGGTGCTGCATTTTGGAAAAGCAAATCTTAGCAGGACTTATACACTTAGGGAGTGTTGCTGAACAAAGAGACCTTGGAGTGCAGGTTCATAGCTCCTTGAAAGTGGAGTCGCAGGTAGATAGGATAGTGAAGAAGACATTTGGTATGCTTTCTTTATTGGTCAGAGTATTGAGTACAGGGATTGGGAGGTCATGTTGCGGCTGTACAGGACATTGTTCAGGCCACTGTTGGAATATTGCATGCAATTCTGGTCTCCTTCCTATCGGAAAGATATTGTGAAACTTTAAAGGATTCAGAAAAGATTTACAAGGATGTTGGAGGGTTTGAGATATAGGGAGATGCTGAACAGGCTGGGGCTGTTTTCCCCAGAGTGTTGGAGGCTGAGGGGTGACCTTATAGAGGTTTACAAAATTATGAGGGGCGTGGAAAGGGTAAATAGACAAAGTCTTTTCCCTGGGGTCAGGGAGTCAAGAACTAGAGGGCATAGGTTTAGGGTGAGAGGGGAAAGATATAAAAGAGACCTAAGGGGCAAATTTTTCACAGAGTGTTACATGTATGGAATGCGCTGTCAGAGGAAGTTGTGGAGGCTAGTACAATTGCAACATTTAAAAGGCATTTGGATGGGTATATGAATAGGAAGAGTTTGGAGGGATATGGGCCGGGTGCTGGCAGGTATGACTAGATTGGGTTGGGATATCTGGTCGGCATGGACGGGTTGGACCGAAGGGTCTGTTTCCATGCTGTACATCTCTATGACTCTATGACTCTATCAGATTCCTTACAGTATGGAAACAAGCCTTCGGCCCAACAAGTCCATACCGACCCTCCAAAGAGTAACCTACCCATATTCATCTCTGACTATGGGCAACCACTTAATCTGCACATCTTTGGATTGTGGGAGAAAACCCACACAGACATAGGGGAGAATGTACAAACTCCATACAGTCAGTCACCCAAGGCAGGAATTGGTCCCTGGTGCTGTGAGGCAGCAGTGCTAGCCACTGTGCCGCCCCCTGATGGGATAATTCGGTCAGAACAGGATCAGGCTTGGTTATGGTGCCGTCAATAGTCAAATATTTACTATTTCTCACTGCCTATGTTACTAAATGAGCAGATCTCCTCAAACAAAGCTCGAGGTGTCATGGAACGGCACCTCAGTAAAAGGGTCAGGAGATGGTAGCGGGAGACAAATTAAATTCAGAGGCATGAGGAAGACAGAACTTAAACAACATATTCCATATCATGCTATTTGTTCAGAAGGTGCATATAGGTCAAAAACAGAGTCTTTGTTTGTATAGATACACAAGTGACCTTTGACTTTCACACGATTACAGGTATGATACAGATCAGGGAAGTCATCTGGCCCTACTTAGCTTGTGCATCCAGAATGACAACACTTTGTCTGTCATTACATCAACGTTCTGTAAATGTTTCCAGGCATTGTACCTCTTCTGCTGTCGGACTCCATTTTTGAGTTGATCGCTGTGTGTGAAAAAGCTGCTGATACCAGCTGAAATGTTTGTCTCCTCCCTGGATTTACATAGAAACCATTTTCTAAAATCAGTTTTTTTCTCGACCATTCACAAGCATTATACTTCAATGATATGACCTCTCAGTTGCTTTCTTCCACCACAGAGGACAATCATTTAGCATTTCCTTACTTCCTCTAACGAGTACTCTTTTTTTTTAAAATAACCAATATCTAGGTTCTGCACTGATTTACTGTTTCTTTAAACTTTCCTGCAGAGCTCTGTCTATTGTTAGGACCTGATCCCTGAGGAATTGGCTGACTTATTTCTAACCCCTCTTGGTCTGTCAATGAATTTCTTTATGGCACACAACTGTATCATTCATAGAATCCCTACAGAGCAGAAGCAGGCCATTCAGCCCATCAAGTCCACGCCGACCCTCTAAAGAGCATCCCCAGATCCCCACATTTCCCATGACTAACCCATCCAGCCTACACTTTCCTGGGCACTATGGACAATTTAGCACAGACAATCCATCTAACTAGACTACGGGAGGAAACCAGAACACTCAACAGAAACCCATAAAGCCACAGAGAGAACGTGCAAACACCACACAGACAGTTGCCCGAGGCTGGAATTGAACCCGATTCCCTGGTGCTGTGAGGCAAGAGTGCTAACTACTGAACCACCATGCCACCCAGCAATGTGAACTTGATCAAAATGAAGGGGTCAACTATAGTACTTTTTGAGTAAAAAGAAGAGGAATTTTATGACCTTCTAATGCTGCAAAAATGTGACATCAAAGTCAGGTAAAAAATTTAAAAGAGAGCAGTGTATAACACAGGCAGGATAAGTAAAGGCTGCACAGTTTAAAGGTCTGTAAAGTCTTTGAGATTTGTATTGTTAATCTGAGACCACACTTGTTTAATTGTTGATGGCTATCTTTAGCAGTGGTGACATTTATAGATATCTTTGAACTCTTAATATACAACTGTTTCACCAATTTGCTTTATAACTAGGCATTGCCTTCTGAGATAATAAGAGACAACGGTTGGAATATAGTTCATTGTATGTTCCTGAGGCTGACTCCATTGTCTTTCCAAGCTGCATAATTGGCAGGTACAACTTTCATCTCCTGTTTTATGAAAACATTATATAAGCGTGAATTAAAAAGGAGATGCAAACACACAACTCTTTTAGTTGTTTGGTTTCAATTTCTTTAGACAAAAATAGTAAAAGCAGTGCAAATATTTTTGTTTATTCTAATCTGTGGTCAGTTGACCATTATAGCCATTTTAGATCCATATTTCTTTATTTTCAAAAATCACTAAAGGTCATGAAAGATCTCAGGTTAAACAATCAAATGTTTGAAGTTAAAATTTGATAACCCACATTAAAGTTGAAACAATTTTGTGCCATTATATTTTCTCGAATCCCACTGAAATGAAATTTCAAAGTAGAAAGAACAAAGAATAAAAGTGCACAGGAACAGACCTTCAGCCCAACAACCCTGTGCCAATTCCTTATCCTTATTTAGATCCTCCACTTAATGCCCATGTGCAGTTTCTATCCCTCTGTTCACCTCCCGTCCATGTGTCTTATGAAGATACGCCTTAAACTTGGCTAATGTGCCTGATACCACCTCTACTGGCAGTGTATTCCAGACCGCACCACCCTCTAGGTGAAAACTTTCCCCACATTTCTCCCCTAAACCTTCCCCCTCTCACCTTGTACCTGTGCCCTTTCTACCCTGGGGGAAAAGGCGTCAGACAATCGTCCCCTATCTATGCCTTTCATAATTTCGGCGATCTCAATCAGGTCGCCCCTCGGCCTCTGTCTTTCCTGTGAAAACAATCTGAGTTTGTCCAAACCCTCCTTAGAACTAAAATTGTCCTGACCAGACAACGTCCTGGTAAACCTTTGCTGCACACTCTCCAAAGCATCCACATCCTTCTGGCGGTGTGGCAACCAGAACTGCACGCAATATTTCAAATGTGGCCTAACCAAAGGTTTGTACGGCTCTAGCATAACTTCCCGACTTTCACATTTGATGTCCCAAAAGATGAAGGCAAGCATGCTGTTGTGTTCTTTGAAGAAACAAGGAAACTTCCCATCAACTAAATAAAACCCAGATCGAAGAGTAGGAGCCATGATACACACACATACCATTTCAGGTGATTTATCATACAGGTTAAAATAAGATCCACACCTATTTTCTTATAATCTACTGACAGCAGTGACTTTTACAGGTTTACCTCATCCAAGTGGTCAATTTTGATCAAAGGCACATGCATTGGAACATCGGAGTTAGGACCGTGAGTAGGCAATTCAGCCCTTTCGAGCCCCCTCCGCAATTTATCCTGGTCTCATCTCCAGTCTCCTGCCTGCTCCCCTTTATCCCGCTTTCCATCAGAAACATATCAGTTTCTTCCTTGAACCTGTTGATTGATTCTGCCTGCACTGAACTCTGGGGTCCACACTGCTGTCCACAGACACACAACCCTCTGAGAGACATTGTTTCTCTTCGATTCAGTTTTGAACCTACCTCCTTTCACTCTATTAAAGGAGGGATGTAACTGTACTGTTGACGGTACAGGGGATGGTTATGAGATTGGCAAAAGAAAAATACTGCAGATGCTGGAAATCTGAAATAAAAACAGAAATTGATGGAGAAATTCAGCAGATCTGTGGAGAGAGAAAAACCAAGTTAATGTTATGAGTCTGATTTTCACTCTTCTTCTCCAATACTTTTTCTGTTTATTTACTGGATTGATGGCTGAAATGAGTGGGTTGTCTGATGAGGAAAGGTTGGACAGACTGGGCTTGTTTCCATTAGAGTTTAGAAGAGTGACGGGTGACTTATAGTCATAGAGACGTACAGCATGGAAACAGATCATTCAGTCCTACTCGTCCATGCTGACCATAGAGTAAGAGCGACGTACAACACGGAGACAGACCATTCGGTCCTACTCATCCATGCTGACCATAGAGTAAGAGCGACGTACAGCACGGAAACAGACCATTCGGTCCAACCCGTCCATGCTGACCATAGAGTAAGAGCGACGTACAGCACGGAAACAGACCATTCAGTCCTACTCGTCCATGCTGACCATGGAGACAGAGAGATGTACAGCACAGAAGCAGACCATTCGGTCCTACTCGTCCATGCTGACCATAGAGTCAGAGCGACGTACAGCACGGAAACAGACCATTTGGTCCTACTCGTCCATGCTGACCATAGAGTCAGAGCGACGTACAGCACGGAAACAGACCATTCTGTCCAACCTGTCCATGCTGACCATAGAGTCAGAGAGACGTACAGCACGGAAACAGACCATTCGGTCCAACCCGTCCATGCTGACCATAGAGTCAGAGAGACATACAGCATGGAAACAGACCATTCGGTCCTACCCATCCATGCTGACCATAGCGTCAGAGAGACGTACAGCATGGAAACAGACCATTCGGTCCAACCCGTCCATGCTGACCAGATATCCCAACCCAATCTAGTCCCACCTGCCAACATCCGGCCCATATCCCTCCAAACCCTTCCTATTCATATACCCATCCAAATGCCTCTTAAATGTTGTAATTGTACCAACCTCCACCACATCCTCTGGCAGCTCATTCCATACACGTACCACCCTCTGCGTGAAAAAAATGCACCTTAGGTCCCTTTTATATCTTTCCCCTTTCACCCTAAACCTATGCCCTCTAGTTCTGAACTCCCCGACCCCAGGGAAAAGACTTTGCCTATTTAACCTTTCCATGCCCCTCATGATTTTATAAACCTCTATAAGGTCACCCCTCAGCCTCTGACGCTCCAGGGAAAACAGTCCCAGCCTGTTCAGCCTCTCCCTATAACTCAAACCCTCCAACCCTGGCAACATCCTTGTAGATCTTTTCTGAACCCTTTCAAGTTACACAACAACCTTCCAATAGGAAGGAGACCAGAATTGCACGCAATACTCCAAAAGTGGCCTAACCAATAACTTGATTGAAGTGTACAAGATGCTGAAAGGTCTAGACAAGATGAATGTCTAAAAAATTGTGGATGAGTCTGGAACTAAGGGGGCACTGTTTTAAAATGAGACATTATCCTTTTAGGACAGAGATGAGGGGAATTTTGTTCTCTCAGAAGATTATGTGATTTTGGAATTCTCTGTCTCAGAAATTCAGTGGATGTGAGATCATTAAATATTTTTAGGGTGAAAGTCTTATTGGTGTTCAAATGGTGAAAAGCCTGATTCTGCTCCTAATTTGTATGTTCCTAAATGTTTGTTGCTGCAAGGAAGAGTTATCAATAATTGGATATTTATTCTTATGAATTCATTTTGGAAATCTTTCCCAAGAAATGATTGAGGCATTTCAATTACATCAAATTCAACATGTCATGAAGAACTATGAAAGGTATTAGCAAGATCACAATTGGGCTACTCCGAGCAGTTTTGGGCTCCACAGTTTTGCAAAAGTGGAAAAGTCATGGATCATGAGCAATACGGTTTCACTAGGATACTGCTTTTGTTTGTGGAAAGGTAGACATAAGAGGAAAAAAATGAAAACTTGGAGTCATTTTCATTAAAACCAAGATCTCAAGATAAGTTTATGCTGGTGTCTAAAATTATGAAGAGGTCGGACAGAGTAGACACAAATACATTTTTTTTCTAGTGTTTGATTGGTCCTGAAAGAAAGCTTATCAATGCAGGATTTAATTTAAGAGACCTAAAACATCCAGCAGAAGAAACCTTTTCACAAGGCGAGGTTGTAGACTGCATGAACATAGTTTGTGAATGGAGCAGAAATCACAAGACTGTTTAATAGTTGTTTAGATAGTTGTTGGATGGATTAGCAAAGGGATATATAAACAGGCCACATGTTGCAAGATAAACAGCAATGTAGCTGTGGGAAGAGGATGGTGGAGTGATATTGTCACTGTACTACTAAGAACCATAGGGTAATGCTCTGGGGACTATGTTCAAATCCCACAGTGCAGCTGGTAGCATTTCACAGAGTGTGGAAGCACACCATTTGGCCCATTGGGTCCACACCAGACCATCCTCCTACCATAACCCTACATTTTCCATGGCTAACCCCACTAACCTTCACATCCCTGGACACTATGGACAATTTTGCATGGTCAATCCACCCTAGCATGCACATCTTTGGACTGTGGGAGTAAACCAGAGCACCTGGAGGAAATGCACGCAGACACAGGGAGAATGTGCAAACTTCACACAGTTGCCTGAGGCTGGAATCGAACCCCGGTGCTGTGAGGCAGCAGTGCTAACCACTATGCAGCCAATTTAAGTTCAGTTAAATAAAATGATATTAAACACCAGTCTCAGTAAAGCAGACCATGAATCTATCATTTTTGTTGTAAAAGCCCATCAAATTTGTTAAAAACCTTCGGACATCCGCTATACTTGACTGGTTTGATCTACATGTGACTCCAGACACCCTCCCCCCACCCCCCCACCTCCCCCCCCCCACCCCCCGCCATACTGCTCTTGACAGCAATGTCCTATTAAAATCAAGACTATCTGGATTAATTGGCTTCTTTCAATGTTGTCATTTCTATATAATTATATCAGCTCGAGAGGGATCAGTTGAAGTACCACTGCTGAATATGTCAGTGCTTTATTTATGTCCATAATGTTTGCAGCCACTCATGTGATGTTCAACTGCATTTTAACACAAGGGCAAAAGTAATTGGAATTTCTGTTTCTGAATGTGGACACTACTTGTACCGACATATCACTTGTACAATTGAAAATACTCTCTCGTAATCTCAAAATGACATGGTCCTTCGAGGCTGCAAAATACCAGAACGGCATTGTGAAAGAAGGAACTCCAAATCTGGATGGTTTACCAACAATTCCATCTGATTTTCAATCACAACGCTATCTTCTGACGAATGCAGTCTTTACATACCAATCAAACAGCATTTGCTTATCAAATACTAGCAAGTTTTGACAGTCACATGGGGTGCAAATGACTTGACCTCAATGAAGTATTGAATCTATTAACATTGGTTCTAACAACACCTCTGTTAACTCCTCCCAAAATAAAGATAATGCACTATGTTTCTCTAGTTCCAAGTTCACACAGGCTTCACTCCAAGACTGGATAAGTTTGAGCTCTTTGAATTGGGATACGTCCAAGTGCTTTTAGATTTCTCCAATTCTCTTTTGGATCTGTTTCAGTTCCAGCTTTGCATTCTTTGAAACTTTTTTTGTTAAGACCTGATCCCAATTATAGCGAGTTACATCACACTTTCTCACTTTTCCCACCAGCATAATTACAATGACAGACTATTCAAACCTGGGGCAACTGGGGACGGTGAAGAATGAAACCAGAAGCTCAGTTTAAGTGACTCTAAGAGTCTAATGATTCTACAGCCATCCTGGCTGATGTGTTGAATACAAAGGCAAGTTGCCAGGATTATCCATAGACTACGTATGTTTCCTGTTTGATCAGAACATGATGGAAGCTGAATCAATGACATACAGAATTAGAGACTAACTGTGTGTAAAATATTAAATCACTTAAATGTAAATTGTTCAAGATAATACTAACTTGAATCTATGGGCTGAGTCATACATTCTTCAGTGCAAGTTACATTGAGTTTTTGGAGGCAAGGCCTAACATGTTTTCTTGGCCTACCTTATCAATCTCACTGCATTAAGTATCTATCCTGCTCCAATGCATCTTGCACAACTGATTTCCAGAATATTATCATCCTAGAAATTCCCAGAAAAAAAGCCACTCTCACCAGAAGTCTGCTGGAACACTGACATTCCTTTCCTCTGCACAATTTTTTTGAAGCCCATTGTGTTCCCGAATGAGCTGGAGCATTGTGACAGCACCCTGTCTGTTAACAGAACAGTTGGAAATGGCAGGGAGGAGAAAGGGGTTTTCCCAAGAGACCTGAACATTCTGGAGGTTGGTCTCGTACACAGAGGAGGCCAAGCCATCAGACTTTGCCAATCTGGTCTGAGCTCGCCACCCGGTCAATGCTGCCTTCAGGGTGCAGAGTAACAGCTAGCAGTGTTGAAAGATGGTCAGTGACCTTCTCCCCTCCACCTGTGTAAGGGCCAGATTCTCTCTGCTATCTAACATACTCACCCGATATCTCTTACTGCACCTGCCTCGCCCCAATATTCATGCCCTGCCACTCGCACTACTGCATGCAACAAATTACCTCAATTTCTCCCGCCTCCCTCAAAGTCCCACACTCAGAACTCTGCATGTCCTCTATGCTGCCTTCTCAGTCTTTCATGATATCTTATTACCTAGAACCAGCACTAACTGCTGTGACACCCACTCTAGTCTGATTCATTTGTCCCCTCCTCTCCACTTATTGCAGGAAAGGATAGCTGACAACAGGGCAGAGTGAGCCTGTATGAGTGGGTTGGGCCTGAAATCTGTCCTCACACCTCTTGGAGAAGGGAATATGGGCCCTGGCATTGGAAGATTGGGAATGGCTTCAAGTCCAACTCTCACCTGACTGCGTCCCTGACTCTTGGACCTTCAAGCAGAGGATGTTCAACTTCTGTTTCTGGCAAAAGAGGTGCATGCTCTGGTTTCCTTGTCGAGTTTACCCAGCGTTCAGCTTGTTTAGTAAACTCGGCAGCTGAATGAGGTGAGTGTGGCCTTAACAAGGTGTTTAACAAATGTTATTCCCTTCTAATTGTCATCTTGCCACTTCCTAGTCAGAACCTCACCCTAATGTTTGTAAGATGGAATGAGATGCTCTCAATGTTGAGATGGGCCTTGCTGCACTGGTTCTGCCACACATCTCGT
Source organism: Chiloscyllium punctatum (assembly GCF_047496795.1). NCBI lineage: Eukaryota > Metazoa > Chordata > Chondrichthyes > Orectolobiformes > Hemiscylliidae > Chiloscyllium > Chiloscyllium punctatum. The sequence goes on from NC_092784.1 coordinate 49,384,641, forward strand.
TATAACCCATGTTGTCCACCTCTAAAGATAACAGCCCATAAGTTTGAAGTCTAAGCTTCAGGTTACAATGAGCTGTTAAAGTTGTAAAATCTTGAGTTAAAACAATGGGCGGTAATCCCACTTTTCTGTTATTGTTGCTGCCTTTGGATTAGGACAGAATCCTGAATGGTTTTGCTGCTAGGCTCCTTTAAACAAGGTATTACAACACCACATACGACATAATGAATGGATGCTCTTGGAAATTAACCAAGCAGTCAATATTATCCTAGACATATGATGTGAGCTAATCTCAGTTCGAACGCTGCAGTGAACTTTCAGTTTTGCTGAAAAAGATACATTTTGTCAAATATTTTCATCTTGCACTCAAGAGGACAATTTGAAGAAATACCAATGTAAAGGGAAAAGAACCTTATGATACTGGACAAGAAAAGAGCTAATTGATTGGTAAGTAGACTCTGATCGAGGCATGGTCATGAAGAATGCACTAGTTTGATGATGATTGACAATTAATTGTCAAGTTTTGTTTAAATTTAAACCAGGCGGGTTTGACTCTGATTGGTCAAGACGTTGCCCTAAGAAATGTACCAGAGAATGGCTGTCAGCTGTTGGATTGAGTTGAAACAGGTGTGCTCTGTGTACATTTTTTTGGCCTGCAGAACAGGGTTTTAATACATGTAGCTTCCAGCATGTGCAAGCGCACTGCAGGGCCACTTGATGAGTACAAGATGGAATTCTTCAACAACACGCCTTTGTCAACAATACTGAAGCTGTATAATATCAAACAACAATAAGATTGAATGCATTTAGTGAGAGAAGGGTAAAACTTTACCAGACACATAAATACTGTACTTTACAGTAGGATATTAGGTCAGAAGCTGCAAATCCTGTGGCAATTAATTTACCTCCTGACTCCTCAGAGATTGTCCAATGGCTGGAGTATTGCCTTGATGTCTGAGATTCAATAGCCCTCAAGAAATGCAACATCTCTCAGGGGAAAAAAACTTGTTTGATTCCCACATCATCTCCCACAATCACCAGCACTCCATCTGTACAGCAAGACCCCTTTGACATCAACTTCCAAACCTGCAACGCCTCCCGCCTAGAAGAACAGGACAATGGGTTAATGGGGACATAACAATTTCCTTTCCAAGTTGCACACCATCTTAATTTGGAAATAAGTGAGTTTTCTTTCACTGTCGCTGGGTCAAAAACCTGGAGCTGCCTCAAATGGGTGTACCTACACAAGGTGGACGGCAGTGACAAAGAAGGCAACTCACTAGTACCTTCTAAGGATAATTACGGAAGGGAAATGAATGTTGGCTTTATATTCACACTGCAGCTTGGGATTACTGCTGAATGTTTGGGGCATATGTAACAATAATGGTTTCAATTTATTTATCTTTTTTCTTTTTCTTATCAAAACAGTGAAGGGATTCTATGCTTTTTTTTTTCCCCAGCATCCATGGTGTGTGTGTGCAGGTGTGAGACACAGTGAAAGACACAAAGTGCACGAATCTTTATTCAATTTCCACCACCAGGAAGATAGGAAAAACACCCGAGTGGCCAGTGACAAGCACTGCCCTTCAAACCATAGGGCAATGCTAATGGTTTCAATTTATGTTGTGCCTTTAACATTGTGAAAGCTTCCAAGGGGAGTAATCAGATAAAAGTGGACAGAGAGCCAAACATGGAGACATTCAGATATTTGGTCATGGAGAAAGGATTTAAGAAATGTTTTAAATGAGGTGAGTGGAGTGGAGAGGCTAAAGCAGGAAACCAGCAAAAACGGACCATAAAGCTAGCATGGAGGGTGAGCAGGTCTTGTGACGCATGAGTTACTCCATATAGGAGGTCAGATCCTTGTTTTGTCAGTGAGACATTAATTATCAATGTGAAAGATAGTTAGCTAAGGTGAATTGTGGACTCTGGGTAAAGTGAGACAGAGTTTGGTTACAATGCTACCCATGGAAAACAGTCATCCACACTGTCCAAGCTTAAGGAGCGGAAGAGATTTGAGCTTGTCAATGGAAAGGATTGACAGTAAGAAGAAAGCAAAGAATTTGGCAGGCATGGTGGCTCAGTGGTTAGCACTGCTGCCTTACAGTGCTAGGGACCCAGGTTCGATTCCAGTCTCAGGGTGACTGTCTGTGTGGTGTTTGCAAGTGCTTCACATGTCAGAATGGGTTTCCTCCCACAGACCAAAGGTTAGGGTGGATTGGCCGTGCTAAATTACCCTGTAGTGCCCAAGGATGTGCAGGCTAGGTGGGTGCGTTTTGGGAAATACAGAATTACAGGGATAGGGTATTTCTGGGTGGGGTGCTCTTTGCAGATTTGGTGTGGACTTGATGGGCCAAATGGTTTGCTTCCACACTGTACAGATTCTATTAAAGGAGAACAGACAGCTATCTTGTATGAGTGGTCTGTTAGATAGTGCTACTAAAAGTAGTGTTACATGTCATCTTATGCCTACGGTCAATCCTTGGAACGTGGACGACATTTGCTGGAATGAGAAACCTGTGCTTGGAGTCTACAGGTCACTCTGTTATAATAGTCTCCAGGTCACTCTGCTGTAATGGTCTCCAGGTCATTCTGCTAAAATGGTCTCCAGGTCATTCTGCTACAATGGACTCCACGACATTCTGTATTAATAGTCTCCAGGCCATTCTGCTATAATGATCTGCAGATCACTCTGTTGTAATGGTCTCCTGGTCACTTTGCTATAATGGTCTCCAGATCATTCTGTTAAAATGGTCTCCAGGTTATCTCCTGGTCATTCCTCTATAACAGCATACAGGTCATTCTGCTATAATGGTCTCCAGATCATTCTGTTAATATGGTCTCTGGGTCATTCTGATTTAATGGTCTCCAGGTCATTCTGCTATAATGGTCTCCGGGGGGATCCAAGATGGCGGCGACCCAGCAAGTCTGAGTCTACAGTACTCCTCCCAAGACTTGGGCAAAGTGGGCCACCCACCCCCACCACACTCACCAAATCATTTAAAATAGCTGTTTAATTTAATTAGTTGCTTAGTATTAAATTTAAACAATCTAATCTTTCGTAAAAATGACTAAAGGGAAGGGAGCCCGCAGCTCTCAGAAAGCAGGAACCCCTTCCCCACCCTCTCCAGCTGCAGCAGAAGCGTCCATAGCTGCCCCGGGGGACTTACCTACAGTGGCGAGCCTTGTGGAAATCATCTCCAAACTGGATGCGAAGATCGAAGATTGAAGAATCCCGAAGTTGATGGGACTCACTCTCGGCCGCGCTGCAAAAGCACGACCGAGACATTAAAGAAATCAAGCGCCGAGTCGGAGGGGTGGAGCTAAAGGCCACGACCTCCGAAACTACAGCGCAATTGGCCGTGGATCGGGTCCGGACTCTCGAACAGCGAGTCCGGACCTTAGAGAATCATATTGATGACCTCGATAATCGAGGTCGTCAAAAAAATATTTGTTTGCTGGGCCTTCCCGAACGGGAAGAGGAAGGCCAGCTTACAGCGTTTCTCGAGCAGTGGCTGCCACAGCTTTTAAATCTGGAAGCTGGATCAGGCCAGGTAAGGGTAGAATGGGCCTACCGGGTTGCAATACGCGGGCCCGGCTCGAACCAGCGCCCACGCCCGGTCCTGTTCTGGCTGCAGAGCTATAGGGAGAGGCAGATACTCCTAGAAGCCTCTAGAAATCTTGGAAAAGATTCCCAAGCCATGATCTATAAAGGATCCAAGATCATGTTATTCCAGGACCTTTCCCCAGCTCTGGTCCGAAAGAGGAAGGCATTCGATGAGGCGAAGAAGTGTTTAAGGGACTTAAATATTCAGTACTCCTTACGCTACCCAGTGACGCTACCCTTTAACCATGAAGGATCCGTGTATAACTTCAGATCGCCAGAAAAGGCCAAGGAATTTTTGGACTCTCTTAGATAAATTGTAAGAGATAATGGATGTTGGTTTGCCTTTCTCCCTCTCCGGTTTATATCCCCCCCCCTTTTTCTTTTTTCTTACCTTACTGTTTAATATTATCTTGGAGGGTGGGGAGAGGGATTTATTTATTTGTTCTCTATTTAACGATTTTCTCCCCCCTTGGGGTTGTTTTTTTTAATTATTCCATGTATGTATGTGTGTATGTATATATAAATGTGTGTATATATATGTGTATGAATATATATGTATATAAGCTGGGGGGGTTTAGTTAATGTTGGTGGGGGGAGGTGGTTACCTTATTCTACTTTACCTCTGTCTCTAGGAGCGGGGTTGTTTTCCCTTGCTATTTTATATTATTATATTTTATTATTATTTGTTGAGGTTGTAATTTTATAGTTATATATGTTTATACATGGTATTAACATTACCAAATATATCCAGGTGTGGGTGGGGTGGGGGTGGGGTGGGGATAGGGTGCTCACTGTTAACTCTAGCTTTGTATTATCTCTGAATTCTCCTCATCCTATTGAGGAGCGCCTGGGTCAAGTGTGGGGCATTGGTTGGGAGAGGATACGATGGACCTTTGGAAAGGAAGTGACACCCCCTGGGAACAAGGGGGAAAATCTCCATTTAAATACGTTTTTTTTATTATTTAGAAATAGTTTTTTATTATACTGTTGTGAGTGTATTAGAGAGCCTTTACTTTTGTGAATTTTATATGCTCTATGCTCGGGATGTTTTGGATAGGGTTTCCCCTCCCGTGGGGTCTCGGATTTGCCTGAATGATTATGGTTGATCAGTCGGATAAGTGGTACACCTGGAATGTCAAGGGGTGTAATTCGCCTGTCAAAAGGAAGAAAATATTATCAAATCTTAAGAAAGAAAGGGTTGATATAGCTCTCCTACAGGAGACACACCTGTTGGATAAAGAACACTCCAATCCACATAAATGCCATACCAGAATTGATATGTTTTTTGCCCCCTCGATTTTTAAAAATTCCATATCATCCTGTAAAATAGGTAGTATAGCAACTTCTGACCATGTTGCTGTATATATGGAAACCAAGGCGAGGAATAATGGGACATCCCTTCGGCATTGGCTTATGGACCTCTTCCTGATGAAAGACAGTAAATTTGTAAAGTACTTTTCTCAAGAATTTAAAACTATTTTAGAAATTAATTTAGGTACAGCTAGCAACCCATCAATGATGTGGGAGACCATCAAAGCTTACACACGAGGTTTGATCATCTCCTACTCAGCGACCCAAAAAAAATTAAAGGGAGAACAACAGCGTCTGCTCGAAGCTCGCTTAAAAGCAACTGAAACTGCATACGCTGATAGACTTTCTATTATTAAATTGCAAAGGATTACGGCCCTTAGGACAGCTCTAAACACTACGCTTACCCAAATGGCTAAGAGGGAAATATTATTTGCAAAACAAAGGTTATATGAATTTGGCAACAAACCAGGTAGATACTTAGCATTTCTTGCAAAGAAAAAAAAGCCCCTCAAACTATTACGTCTATCAAGGAAAGTACGGGTATTTTGACTCATGATCATAAAAAGATTAATGCAATCTTTAGAAAATTTTATTCTGATTTATATAAATCACAGGATTGTGAAGACAGGACTAGGAGGATGCAATCATTTTTAAAAAATTTGACCTTTCTGGGCCTAATTCCGGAACAGGTATCGGTCTTAAATGCTCCCCTAACAGTCCAAGAAATACTTGACACAATCAGGCAACTTCAGAGTGTTGAGGCACCGGGCCCAGATGGTGTTCAATCTGAATTCTATAAAGAATTTACTGAAATATTGGCTGGTCCACTTATGGTCATGTATAACTGCATATAGTCAGGGCTGTCTCCCGCCTTCGCTGAAAGAAGCAAATATCTCTCTTATCCTTAAAAATGGAAAGGATCCAGAAGATTGTACGTCATACAGACCAATATCCTTGCTAAATGTAGATTTTAAAATCCTTTCTAAAACGTTAGCATTGAGACTAGAAAGGGTACTGCCACATATCATAAAGGAGGATCAGACGGGGTTTATTAAGGGCCGTAGATCATCCAATAATATTAGAAGGGTTTTGAATATGATTCAAGCCTGCCATCAGGGAAAGATACCAGGAGTAGTAGTTTCATTAGACGTAGAAAAGGCATCTGATAGGGTTGAATGGGCATATTTGTTTTACACATCGGAAAGGATTGGCATTGGAAAGGTGTTTACCAAATGGGTCTCAACATTGTATAGTGATCCCAAAGCAGTTGTGGTTACCAATGGATTAGGTTCGGATAGCTTCAGAGTGGGTAGGGGCTGCCGTCAGGGATGTCCTCTCTCGCCATTGCTATTTACGCTAATAATTGAGCCACTAGCAGAAGCTATACGAGCTAATCCTAATATAATGACCCCGAGGATTGGTACAGGTGAACATAAAATTACCCTGTATGCAGATGATGTTCTTCTATTCCTCAGTAATCCTCTGATGTCCATACCTCGCTTAATCCAAGTTATTAATACATTTAGCGCATTCTCAGGCTATAAAATTAATTTCTCAAAATCAGAGGCTATGCCAATGGGTGGCTTTGCTATGATACCCCACTTAGTGGACTGATCCCATTTTCCCTTTCGTTGGTCCCTGGAGGGTTTCTTATATTTAGGCATTTTTATTACCCCAGTATTTGGTCAGTTATACAAGGCTAACTTTGTGCATTTACTGGAAAGGATAAGGCAGGACCTCCAGCGATGGGGAGACCCTCCAATTTCCTGGCTGGGTAGAATAGCACTAATTAAAATGAATGTCCTGCCCCGTCTCCTATACGCTATGAGAATGCTTCCGGTGATGCTGCCGAGGCAGGCACTACGTAAATTATATGGCTGGCTGGGTTCCTTTATCTGGAATCATAGACGGTCCCTCATTAAGCTGAAGAAGCTACAGCTTCCCCAGGCAAGGGAGGATTGGACTTCCCAGATTTTAGGAAATATCAGTTAAGTTCCTTATTAAGTTACATAGCTGATTGGGTCTTGTTTGATCCGCAATCAATCTGGCTGGACATCGAGGCTTCTCAAGTAAAATGCCCACTTATTAACCTTTTATTTTCAGACAAGGGGAAAATCTTTACGGATTACTGTAAAAACCCTATAATACTAAATACAATTAAAGCTTGGAATATAATGCGGCAAAATGAGGGCAACTCACATAAAACATCCCCCTATGCTCCGATAGTGGGAGCATGGGGATTCCAACCGGGGTTTACAGACGCCACTTTTAAACTCTGGAGATCCAGGGGTATCTCATGTCTAGGGGACCTATTTAAAGATGAGGTCCTAATGTCTTTTGAACAGCTGCGTCAGAAATTCGGATTACCTAATGGAGACCTCTATCGATACTTCCAAATTTGAGACTATATACAGAAGAAGACTACATTATTAGATAGTCTTTATAAATCAGATAAAGAATGTAGAGTACTACGACCAATGGGGGTATCCTCCATCAGTACTATTTATCATTTACTACATGATGAAGTATCGGGAGATATGGACAATCTGCTTAAAACATGGGATCAGGAATTGGGACTAGAAATCTCTATAGAAACGTGGAATGACATTTGGGAAAACGCCAGAAGAATCACCAAATGTAACAGAACTCAGGCTATCCAGCTGAAGATACTTCATAGGGCCCATATAGCACCGGATCGATTGGCAAAATTTAAGGCAGGGGCATCTCCAATGTGTCCCAAATGTAAAATAGAGGTGGGCACTCTTGTACATTGTCTATGGACCTGTCATAAGATCCGTAGATACTGGACTAAAGTAGCAAGTGCCCTGACAGAAATTTTAGGAACGGAAATTAAAGTGGATCCTGTATCTCTCCTTTTGGGCTTTTCGAACTTATCCTCCCTGGACAGGGACTATTTTCTATTTTCTCTTTCTGTGCAAGGAAAAATATTTTGGTAAACTGGGTGGCTGAGAGCCCCCCTGGACTTTCAAATTGGCACAGATTAATTATGGAATGTATTCCCCTTGACCTCCTTACAAAGTGGGTGGCACAGTGGCACAGTGTTAGCACTGTTGCCTCACAGCGCCAGAGATCCGGGTTCAATTCCCACCTCAGGCGACTAACTGTGTGGAGTTTGCACGTTCTCCCTGTGTCTGCGTGGGTTTCCTCCGGGTGCTCCGGTTTCCTCCCACAGTCCAAAGATGTGCAGGTCAGGTGAATTGGCCATGCTAAATTGCCCGTTGTGTTAGGTAAGGGGTAAAGGTAGGGGTATGGGTGGGTTGTGCTTCGGCGGGGCGGTGTGGACTTGTTGGGCCGAAGGGCCTGTTTCCACACTGTAAGTAATCTAATCTAAAATATGGTGCACCGAAAGACCGAATTATTTTATAAAATATGGCAGCCCTTCTTGAATTATATGAATACAGATATTTCGGCTATCCTAACAAGGGCTTTTATTTAATTGAGATTACGAACCTGGCTGGTCTGGGGCCCCTTGGGAGATGAATCCCACACGAATACGGGTTTTGTTACATTTGATGTTAACACATTCCGAGCATGTATCTCACTACCCAATTTCTATGTTATCCGCTGTTTTTTTTTTCTCTTTCTCTTATTTGAATAATGTAAGAGACTTAAATATACACTCTGGTTAGTTATAGGTTAGATTAGTAGTTAGTTGAGTTTTGTTCATTTTTCTCGGTATTTTTCTTTTGTTAAATTTTGGTTATTATATATTTAAGATTTAATTGTTACTCAATGTTTGTACTTGAGAGTTTTGTTTATTTTTGTAAACTTGTAAAAGTGTTAAATTTCTAATAAAAATATCTATTAAAAAAAGCTGGTCTCCAGGCTATCTCCAGGTCATTCCGCTGTCACAGTTTACAGGTCATTCTGCTATAATGATCTCCAAGCCATTCTGCTATAATGGTCTCCAGATCACTCTGTTATAATGGTCTCCAGGTCATACTGCTATAATGATCTCCTGGTCATTCTGCTATCATGATCTCAAGACCATTCTGCTATGATGGACTCCAGGCCATTCTGTTATAATGATCACCAGATCACTCTGTGATAATGGTCTCCAGGTCATTCTGTATTAATGGTCTCCAGGTCATTCTGTTATAATGGTCTCCAGATCACTCTGCTATCATGGTCTCCAAGCCATTCTGCTATAATGATCTCCAGGTCATTCTGCTATAATGGTCTCCAGGCCATTCTGCTTTAATAGTCTCCAGGCCATTCTGCTTTAATAGTCTCCAGGCCATTCTGCTATAGGTCTCCAGGTCACTCTACTATCATGGTCTCCAGGTCATAGAGTCATAGAAATGTACAGCATGGAAACAGACCCTTCGGTCCAACCCGTCCATGCTGACCAGATTTCCCAATCCAATCTAGTCTGATCTGCCAACACCAGCCCAAATTCCTCCAAACCCTTCCTATTCATTATACCCTTCCACATGCCTTTCAAATGTTGCAATTGTACCAGCCTCCGCCACTTCCTCTGGCAGTTCATTCCATCCATGCACCATCCTCTGTGTGAAAAAGTTGCCCCTTAGGTCTCTTTTATATCTTTCTCCTCTCACCCTAAACTTATGCCCTCGAGTTCTGGACTCCCCCACCCCAGGGAAAAGACTTTGTCTATTTATCCAATCCATGCCCCTCAAAATTTTGTAAACCTCTATAAGTTCATGCCTCAGACTCCGACACTTCAGGAAAAACAGCACCAGCCTGTTCAGCCTCTCCCTGTAGCTCAAATCTTCCAACCCTGGCAATACCCTTGTAAATCTTTTCTGAACCCTTTCAAGTTTCACAACATCTTTCCGATAGGAAGGAGATCAGAATTGCACACAATATTCCAACAGTGGCCTAACCAATGACCTGTACAGCTGCAACATTCCCAAGGACCTTACCATTAAGTGTATAAGTCCTGCTAAGATTTGCTTTCGCAAAATGCAGCACATCGCATTTGTCTGTAATTAACTCCATTTGCCACTTCTCAGCCCATTGACCAATCTGATCAAGATCCTGTTGTAATCTGTGGTAACCTTCTTCGCTGTCTACCACACCTCCAATTTTGGAGTCATTTGCAAACTTACTAACCATACCACTTATCGTACCATCTAACTCATTTTGATAAATGACAAAACATAGAGGACACAACATTGATCCTTGTAGCACTCCACTGGTCACAGGCCTCCAGTCTGAAAAACAAGCCTCCACCACTAGCCTCTATCTTCTACCTTCAAGCCAGTTCTGTTACAATGACCTACAGGTCATTCCACTATAGTGGTCACCAGGTCATTCTGCTATAAAGGTCTCCAGATCATTCTGCTTTAATGGTCTCCAGGTCATTCTGCTATAATGGTCGCCAGGCCATTTTGCTATAATGGTCTCCAGGTCATTCTGATACAGGTCTCCAGGTCATTCTGCTATCATGATCTCCAGGTCATTCTGCTACAGGTCTCCAGGTCATTCTGCTATAATGGTCTCCAGGTCATTCTGTATTAATGATCTACAGGTCATTCTGCTATAATAGTCTCCAGGGCATTCTGCTATAATGCTCACCAGGTCATTCTGTTATCATGGTCTCCAGGTCATTCTGCTACAGGTCTCCAGGTCATTCTGCGATAATGGTCGCCAGGCCATTTTGCTTTAATGGTCTCCAGGTCATTCTGCTACAGGTCTCCAGGTCATTCTGCTATAATGGTCTACAGGTCATTCTGCTGTAATGGTCTCCAGGTCATTCTGCTATAATGGTCTACAGGTCATTCTGCTGTAATGGTCTCCAGGTCATTCTACTGTAATGGTCTCCAGGTCATTCTGCTACAGGTTTCCAGGTCATTCTGCTATAATGGTCTCCAGGACATTCTGCTATAATGGTCACCAGGTCATTTTGCTATCATGGTCTCCAGGTCATTCTGCTATAATGGTCTCCAGGTCATTCTGCTACAGGTCTCCAGGTCATTCTGCTGTAATGGTCTCTGGGTCATTCTGCTATCATGGTCTCCAGGCTATTCTGCTATAATGATCTCCAGGTCATTCTGCTACAGGTCTCCAGGTCATTCTGCTGTAATGGTCTACAGGTCATTCTGCTGTAATGGTCTCCAGGTCATTCTGCTATCATTGTCTCCAGGCTATTCTGCTATAATCGTCTCCCGGCCATTCTGTTATAATGGTCTTCCAGTCATTCTGCTATAATGGTCTCCAGGACATTCTGCTATAATGGTCTCCAGGACATTCTGCTATAATGGTCTCCAGGTCATTCTGCTGTCATGGTCTCCACGTCATTTTGCTTTAATGATCTCCAGGTCATTCTGTTATAATGGTCTCCAGGTCATTCTGCTATAATGGTCTGCTGGTCATTGTGTTATAATGGTCTCCAGGTCATTCTGCTACAGGTCTCCAGGTCATTCTGCTATAATGGTCTATAGGTCATTCTGCTAAAATGGTCTCCAGATCATTGTGTTATAATGGTCTCCAGGTCATTCTGATACAGGTCTCCAGGTCATTCTGCTATAAAGGTCTACAGGTCATTCTGTTATAATGGTCTACAGGTCATTCTACTGTAATGGTCTACAGGTCACTCCGATGTCATGGTTTCCAGGCTATTCTGCTATAATGGTCTCCAGGCCATTCTGTCATAATGGTCTCCAGGCCATTCTGTCATAATGGTCTCCAGGCCATTCTGTCATAATGGTCTCCAGGCCATTCTGCTTTAACAGTATACAGGTCATTCTGTTATAATGGTCTCCAGACTATTCTGCTATAATGGTCTCCACGTCATTCTGCTATAATGGTCTCCAGACTATTCTGCTATAATGGTCTCCACGTCATTCTGTTGTAATGGTCTCCAGGTCACTCTGCTGTAATGGTCTCCAGGTCATTCCACTACAGATCTCCAGGTCATTCTGCTATCATGGTCTCTAGGCTATTCTGCTATAAAGGTCTCCAGGTCATTCTGCTATAATGGTCTCCACGTCATTCTGCTGTAATGGTCTCAAGGTCATTCTGCTATAATGATCTCCAGGCTATTCTGCTATAATGATCTCCAGGCTATTCTGCTATAATGGTCTCCAGGCTATTCTGCTATAATGATCTCCAGGCTATTCTGCTATAATGGTCTCCAGGCTATTCTGCTATAATGGTCTCCAGGCCATTCTGCTATAATGGTCTACACGTCACTCTGCTATAATGGTCTCCGGGTCATTCTGCTATAATGGTCTCTAGGCCATTCTGCTAATGTGGTCTCCAGGTCATTGTGTTATAATGGTGTCCAGGTCATTCCACTACAGGTCTCCAGGTCATTCTGCTATCATGGTCTCCACGTAATTCTGTTATAATAGTTTCCAGGTCATTATGCTATAATGGCCTATAGTTCATTCTGCTTAACATGGTCTCTAGGATATTCTGCTATAATGGTCTCCACGTCATTCTGCTGTAATGGTCTCAAGGTCATTCTGCTATGATGATCTCCAGGCCATTCTGCTATCATGGTCTCCAGGCCATTCTGCTATAATGATCTCCAGATCACTCTGTTGTAATGGTCTGCAGGTCACTCTGCTATAATGGTCTCCAGGTCATTCTGCTATAATGATCTCCAGATCACTCTGTTGTAATCGTCTGCAGGTCACTCTGCTATAATGGTCCCCAGGTCATTCTGCTATCCTGGTCTCCTTGCCATTCTGTGATAATGGTCTGTAGGTCATTCTGCTATAATGGTCTCCAGGTCATTCTACTGTAATGGTCTCCAGGTCATTCTGCTATCATTGTCTCCAAACTATTCTGCTATAATGGTCTCCAGGCCATTCTGCTATAATGGTCTACACATCACTCTGCTATAATGGTCTCCGGGTCATTCTGCTATAATGGTCTCTAGGCCATTCTGCTAATGTGGTCTCCAGGTCATTCTGTATTAATGGTCTCCAGGTCATTGTGTTATAATGATGTCCAGGTCATTCCACTACAGGTCTCCAGGTCATTCTGCTATCATGGTCTCCACATAATTCTGCTCTAATGGTCTCCAGGCCATTCTGCTATCATGGTCTACAGTCATTCTACTACAATGGTCTCCCGGCCATTCTGTTATAATGGTCTCCAGGCCATTCTGCTATCATGGTCTACAGTCATTCTACTACAATGGTCTCCCGGCCATTCTGTTATAATGGTCTCCAGGCCATTCTGTTATCATGGTCTCCAGGCCATTCTGCTATCATGGTCTCCAGGTCATTCTGCTGTAATGGCCTCCAGGCCATTCTGCTACAGGTATCCAGGTCATTCTGCTATCATAGTCTCCAGATCATTCTGTTATAATGGTCTCCCGGCCATTCTGTTATCATGGTCTCCAGGCCATTCTGCTATCATGGTCTCCAGGTCATTCTGCTGTAATGGCCTCCAGGCCATTCTGCTACAGGTATCCAGGTCATTCTGCTATCATAGTCTCCAGATCATTCTGTTATAATGGTCTCCAGGTCATTCTGTTATAATGGTCTACAGGTCATTCTGTTATAATGGTCTCCAGGTCACTCTGCTATAATGGTCACCAGGCCATTCTGCTATAATGGTCTCCAGTTCATTCTGTTATGTTGGTCTACAGGTCATTCTGCTATAATGGTCTCCAGGTCACTCTGCTATAATGGTCTCCTGGCCATTCTGCTATCATGGTCTCCAGGTCATTCTGCTATAATGGTCTACAGGTCACTCTGCTATAATGGTCTCCTGGCCATTCTGCTATCATGGTCTCCAGGTCATTCTGCTCTAACCGTCTCCATGTCATTCTGCTACAGGTCTCCAGATCATTCTGCTATCATGGTCTCCTTGCCATTCTGTGATAATGATCTCCAGGCCATTCTGCTATCATGGTCTCCTTGCCATTCTGTGATAATGATCTCCAGGCCATTCTGCTATAATGATCTCCAGATCACTCTGTTGTAATCGTCTGCAGGTCACTCTGCTATAATGGTCCCCAGGTCATTCTGCTATCCTGGTCTCCAGGCTATTCTGCTATAATGCTCACCAGGTCATTCTGCTATAATGGTCTACAGGCCATTTTGCTATCATGGTCTCCAGGTCATTCTGCTTTAATGGTCGCCAGGCCATTCTGCTATCATGGTCTCCTTGCCATTCTGTGATAATGGTCTGCAGGTCATTCTGCTATAATGGTCTCCAGGTCATTCTACTGTAATGGTCTCCAGGTCATTCTGCTATCATTATCTCCAGGTCATTCTGCTATCATTGTCTCCAAACTATTCTGCTATAATGGTCTCCAGGCCATTCTGCTATAATGGTCTACACGTCACTCTGCTATAATGGTCTCCAGGTCACTCTGTATTAATGGTCTCCAGGTCATTGTGTTATAATGGTGTCCAGGTCATTCCACTACAGGTCTCCAGGTCATTCTGCTATAATGGTCTCCACGTAATTCTGTTATAATAGTTTCCAGGTCATTATGCTATAATGGCCTATAGTTCATTCTGCTCTAATGGTCTCCAGACCATTCTGCTATCATGGTCTACAGTCATTCTACTACAATGGTCTCCCGGCCATTCTGTTATAATGGTCTCCAGGTCATTCTGCTGTAATGGCCTCCAGGCCATTCTGCTACAGGTATCCAGGTCATTCTGCTATCATAGTCTCCAGATCATTCTGTTATAATGGTCTCCAGGTCATTCTGTTATAATAGTCTCCAGGTCATTCTGCTCTAACCGTCTCCATGTCATTCTGCTACAGGTCTCCAGATCATTCTGCTATCATGGTCTTCAGGTCACTCTGCTATAATGGTCTCCTGGCCATTCTGCTATAATGGTCTCCAGTTCATTCTGTTATGTTGGTCTACAGGTCATTCTGCTATAATGGTCTCCAGGTCATTCTGTTATATTGGTCTACAGGTCATTCTGCTATAATGGTCTCCACGTCATTCTGCTCTAATAGTCTCCAGGTCATTCTGCTACAGGTCTCCAGATCATTCTGCTATAATGGTCACCAGGTCATTCTGCTATAATGGATTCCAGGTCATTCTGCTACAGGTCACCAGGCCATTCTGCTATAATGGTCCACAGGTCATTCTGTTATAATGTGTGTTTCGTTAATACAAATTCCTTATCGTACGACTGATGAATTGAGGATGCAGTTTCTAAGGCACAACTTTAAAATGTGTGTTGTCTGAAACCCAATTTCATCACCAAAATGATAAGCGCTGTTTCTAAAGCACGATTTTTCTATAATGTGTGGTTGCACACGAACAATGAGAGACAGTTGAGCTGCACTTAATATGGATGATCCGGTAACTCTCCTGCTGTTACTGCCTGCCCCAGGCATATTGAAAGGATTTTCAAATTAATTACCAACTGACACACCTTCATGGTCGTCCAATCCTGAGGTAGGACTTGTACTTTGAGTTCCTGGTCCAGAGTTAGGGACATCTCCATTGTACCAAAATACCTCCAATTTTGCCTTCCAAAATGATTCCACTGCACAACAAATCTTGTGAGCTGAAGCTCAGAATCTAGCATATCTATAATGTTAAATTCTGGTCAAGAAGATTAGAATATGAACAGTGGAAATCAGGTTTTAGGCTCAGACTTTACATTTCAAATCCAAGCCCAGAAACCCGAATACAGAATAATAGCATCTGGTTTCTAGCGGAAGTGCTACAGGGTGGTTAGATAGTGGCATAAGCATAAGGGAGCATAGGTTGGCATGGGCTAGAGGGGCCCTAGAAGTAGATAGTTGTTATGAGGCCAGCTAAAGTGTATGAATAACCATGGAGATAAGGTAGGTAGCAAAGGATGGCATGGAGAGTTTGAGGGAAATGAGGTATTATGGCCATAGGTTTGCATGTAGAGTTTGAGGGACCAGGGGGTATTATGGCCATAGGTTGGCATGGAGGCCATGAGGAACCAATGGGATGGATCGGGGCAGGAAGTAGCTGAGAGGACATGAGGGGCTGTGGGGAAAGAGTCGGAAGCAAGTGGCAGCACAGGTTGGGCGAGGTGGGTCACATGGATCATGTGAGGGGTGATAGTGCTGTTTGAATGAAAACTCAGGACACTGCGGTTGTGGTTCTATTTTTATTAGTGAGTTTAAATGACCATCCTCCCTTGAGGGAGGCTGTCACTGACAAAATCAGGACTGACTCTGTACTGGATTGGCTGCCTTATCTTTTCAACTCAATTACCTAATGCCACAACTCATTGACACAGAAAGAAATCTTCAGTTAGCTAGTTAACCGGCAGTTTAGCTAGAAACGTTGAACACTTGAACACAGCCTCTTAAGTAAACAACTCATGAGATGTCAGGAGATGAAGAAGACCATATCTTCAAAAGACTCGCTGTCATTTTAACCTTTATTGGAACAGATCTCTTTTATGCATTCATCCTCCATTGATAACAGAATTGAGTCTTGCTATTTATCTTTCTCTCTCTGCTAGTTACTTGGTCTGTTTTCTTAAGTTCAAAAGTTTTTGTCAGCTGATAATACGATGGTGATGACAATATGGCTTCTGGAAACTTGGTGAATGACAGAGTATCTCCCTAAGCAATGAGTTTGAAGGATTAAGAAAGAAATGGAGGAATGATATGTAAATAAGGACAAATTAGATCATGCATATTAATATTAAAGCAGCTCGAGCAAGAGAAATAATGAGAGAGAAAAATACTGAATGAAATGAAAGTCAAAAAAGACTTTTATTAAAATTTGACATTTTTAAAATCTCTAATCATTGCTACATCCAGGAAATGAGATTGAACATTTTAAATTATTCCCATTCTGGCTAAAACCAGTTAATTGATTGTGTGTGCTGATTTTAAGAGCAAATTAATGTACAAATTCTTATAAACTATGAGGAGGCTAAAAATGTTTATCATTTATGCAAAACAAATTTGTAAATTAATCTGCAAATTCTGGAGCTCACAGCGTAACTCTTTTTTTTCCCACAAGTTTACAAAAGAAAACTAAAAAAAAGACCCAAGTATAAACATTGATATACAGTTAAATCTTAAATAAATGATAACCAAAATCTATCAAACAAGAAAACAGAAATACCAAGAAAAAAAAGACAAAACTCAACTAACTACTCATCTAACTTACAACGAACCAGAGTGTGTCATTAAAATTCTTACATTATTCAAGAGAAAAAAAATCCAATGGATAACACATAAATTGAGCGGTGATATACTTCCTCAGACTGTGTTAACATCAGATCACAACAAACCCGTATTTATCCAAAACATCCCAAGTATAGAGCATATAAAATTCACAAAAATAAAAGCTCTTTAGTACATTCAGATCAATATAATAAAAAAACCCATTTCTAAATAGTAAAAAAAAGTATAAAACGTATTTAAATGGAGATCTTCCCCCTTATTCACAGGGGGCATCACTTCCTTTCCAAAAAACCTATCATAACCTCTCCCAACCGGTGCCCCACCCTTGACCCAGGCACCCCACGATAGGATAAAGAAAATTCAAGTATACTACTGAATTAGAACTAACAGTGAATACCCTATCCCCCACCCCCACCCCTCCCACCCCCACATCAACACCTGGATATATTTGGTAATGGTAATACCATATATGAACATATATGACTATAAAATTACAGTCTCAGCAAATAATAATTAAATATATTAATACAAAATAACAGGGGAAAACAACCCCGCTCCCAAGGACAAAGATAAAATAAGGTAGCCACCTTCCCCCCATCTACATTAACTAGACCTCCTGGCCTATATAAGGAAATCACTAAGTAAAGGCTGAATAAATAAGTCCTTCTTCCCAACCCCTGGAGATAATATTAAACAGTAAGATAATGAAAGGAAAGAAAAGGGGGGGTAGACCGGGGTGGGGGTAGGGCAAAACAACATCAATTAACTCATATAGTTTGTCTAAGAGAGTCCAAAAGTTCCTTGGCCTTCTCCGGTGATCCGAAGTTATACACGGACCCTTCATGGCTAAAGCGTAGTATAGCTGGGTAGCGCAAGGAGTATTGAATGTTTAAATCCTTTAAACGCTTCTTTGCTTCATCAAAAGCCTTCCTCTTTCGAACCAAAGCTGGGGAAAAGTCCTGAAATAACATAATCCTGGATCCTTTATGAGTCATGGCTTGTGGATCTTTCCCAAGATTTCTGGAGGCTTCCAAAAGCATCTGCCTCACCTTATAGCTCTGCAGCCGGAACAGGACCAGGCCGAGGCGCTGGTTCGAGCCGGGCCTGCGTATTGCGACCCGGTAGGCCCATTCTACCCTTACCTGGCCTGATCCAGCCTCCAGCTTCAATAACTGCAGAAGCCACTGTTCAAGGAACCTTGTAAGCTGGCCGCCTTCTTCCCGTTCGGGAAGGCCCAGCAAACCAATATTTTTTCGACGACCTCGAAACTCGAGGTTGTCAATGTGATTCCCTAAGGTCCGGACTTGCTCTTCAAGAGTCCGGACCCGATCCACGGCTGATTCTGCAATGGCTTCGGAGGTCGCAACCTTTAGCTCCGCCCCTCTGACTCGGCATTCAATTTCTTCGATGTCTTGGCCGTGCTTTTGTAGCGCGGCCGAGAGTGAATTCCATCGACTTCAGGACTCTTCAATGAAAGCATCGATCTTTGCATCGAGTTTGGAGATTATTTCAGCGAGGCTCGCCACCGTAGGTAAGTCCCCCAGGGTGGCTGCGAACACCTCTGCTGCAGCTGGGGAGGGTGGAGGAGGGGCTGCTGACTGCTGAGAACTACAGGCTCTATTCCCCCCTAGTCATTTTTACAGGAGACTGAACTGTATAAATTTAGTACTAAACCACTAATTACATTAAATAAAAACTATTTTTAGTTGATTTGGTGAGTGTGGTGGGGGAGGGTGGCCCACTTTGCCTAGGTCTTGGGAGGAGCACTATAGACTCAGACTTGCTGAGTCGCCGCCATCTTGGATCCCACAGCGTAACTCTTAATCCCGGGAATAAATTGGCTGAGTTGGACATTGATTGCAGCATGTGTTGATAAAATAACACATGAGGTGTCAACTGCAACAAGTTTCCCTCCACAAGTGCTTTACTCTGAGCTCTGCAATGGTAAGTGATGATTGGGAGGGGCAGAGGAAACACTACAAAGACATCCTGAGAGTCTCTTGAGATAAATGCAACATCCCCAACATGGGAATCGCTTGCCCTAGAATACACAAACACTAGAAAAGAAGCATCCATGAAGGAACCAAACACTTTGAATGTCACCAGGTGGAGCACGTGGAGGTCAAATGCAAGCAGAATAAAGAAAGGGCATATCTGAAAATGTTTCACTCCCCTGCCTTCTCAAACACCACCACTTGCCCCTCCTGGGACAGAGTCTGAGGTGCCAGGATTGCACGATTCAGCCACCATGAAAGCCATACCCCTCTGGAGTGGGACCCAGAGAGAGAAGAAGAACAGTAATCTGACTTGTAAATGCTTACAATATCTGACAATTTAGAGCAGGATGTGAGTATTGTAGATATTCTGAGATGAAACAATGGGAAGTATTGCTCCCAGTGTTGTAAATTAGATTAGATTCCCTACAGTGTGGAAATAAGCCCTTCGGCCCAACTGACCCTCCAAAGACTAACCCACCCAAGAGCCATTTCCTTCTGACTAATGCACCTATCATGATGGGTAACTTAGCTTGGCTAATTCACCTGACCTGCAGGTCTTTGGACTGTAGGAGGAAACCCACACAGACATAGCGAGAATGTTCAAATGCCACACAGGCAGTCACCAAGGCTGGAATTGAACCTGGGACCCTAGGTGCTGTGAGGCAGCAGTGCTAACAACTGAGCCACAGTGCCGCCCTTAAATTGTCTGTATGTATGGCTTGTAGCCCCATGCTTTGTCAATCTTTATGATTCCTGATGTCTTTGTATGCCTAAGTGGCATTCTTACAATGAATTGAATCTTAACCCTGAGGTGTCCTCAGGTGGAAAGACATTGCTTCAGAAGATGAACTGATAGCCTACTTTCCCAGACCTCTTTTAGAAACAAGGAAATATTACTTCCCATTAAATTGGAACTAAATCCCAGAAAATAAATTTATTTTCGAGGCAAAATTCCAAAAAGGAAACTAGGTTTTAGCCATGAGATTCCATTTTTGTAATTAAACAGGAAATGAGATTCTCTGTCAAAGTACGCACTTTTGTTACTTGTTTCCGTCTGATAATAATATCTTTCGGATGTAACAAAACTGAGGATCTAAAAGCCAGAAGGCTTTCATCTAAGCTATGCATTATTATTTTTAGTGTGATGTTTATGTTCATCAAGATCAATGCTGTAGAATTGTCAAGCACTTCCAGGTCAGATCTATCACCTTGAAATACTATTTTCACCAAAACCCTTGTCATGACATGAATAAAAAAATTGTGCAAAGTTAAACAGCTCTGGCTCCTGACCTACGCCAAATCCTTACTTTTGCTGATACACATCAACTTCCTACCATCACTCCATCACAATTATAATCCTCATCTTCATCAACAAACCTTTCCATAACATTACTCCACCCTTTCCTTTATGGTTGCACCTCCTCCCCGGCCCTGTAGTCCTCTGATTTCTCCACACCCTTCCGATCTCCCTCCCTCCTCAATGTCTCCAATATTACAGATAGAGTTCAGTGTTACTCTTTCTGATGTGCTTAAACTCCACACGTATTCTATTTCCTTCCCACATCTATGTTCTTTTGAACCTCAGGGAGTTTTACTTTCACAGGACAAAGGCAGCCGCTTAATTTGAAAAAAAGTCAGTTCACTACTTTTACCATAAATTGAACCCAACTCCCAGATAACATTACTGATGTTACCAGGCTCAGTCAGCTGCCTGGGCAATATGCTGCCAGCATTCACCAGCCTCATTGTCCTTCAGGCTTCCTCTTTATTTCCGTAAAACAGTCAAGCTGTTGAAATAACGTCCTGGAGTCAGACAGCCTGTGTGCAAAACCATTCCTAGATAATCAGTCCTGTAGCTAGGTTCTGCGCTTCTAGAATAGTTCTGTTCTTTATTTTAGATCAGATCCTTGTTTAAGCATCAGTCTCATACCTACAAGATCATCTACCTGGCCTAACATTGAGTCTAGATCAGAGTGGTGCTGGAAAAGCACAGCAGGTCAGGCAGCATCTGAGGAGCAGGAAAATCGACGTTTCGGGCAAAAGCCCTTCATCAGCAGTCCTCACTTTTGCCTGGTCTAACATTGATGTAAGTCTTTAGAAATTATAGAACCCCTACAGCAGGCCATTCAGCCCATCGACTCCACCACAACTTTCTGAAGAGGAATACACCAAGACTCACCTTGCGCCCCCCCCTACTCTGTTCCTGTAATCCTACACTCCCCAAGGCTAACGCACTGTGGACTGTGGGAGGAAACCCATGCAGTCTCCACACAGACAGTCACCCCAGGGTGGAATCGAACCCAGGTCTCTGCCACTGTGAGGCAGCATTGCTAACCACTGAGCCCCCGTGTTGCCCAAAGTGGCTGTGAATGGCAAAGATTGATTGAACTTGTTAACACCATGAAAACTGCACGTGAGGACCTAGTTTCTTTCCAGTAGTGTCTGTGTTCAACAATTTGAACATAAGCCAGCATTTCAGATGCCAAAATCTCCACAGTTCCTTCACTGTGGAAGCTTGCAGAAATGTTGTTTTTCAACTTGGCAGAAACGTGTGTAAAATCGTTTGCTGTGTTTCCCGCATTACAACACCATTCCATTGGCTGCCAAGTGAGTTGAGACATCTGGTGGTCATATAAATGAAAGTCTTTCTTTTTGTATATGGGACCTGTGAAGTGGTCAACTTGGAACTGTTTCAAGAACGTTTCAGGTTTGTCTTTGACTATCATTTGGGGCAACAGCAAGGTAAATACATTAAAAGACATTTCAACATCCCTGGGGCAAGAAGGGTGAGAAAATTGATTATCCAGTGAAAGTGGCCCCATCTTGTTCACCAAAGTCCTTGAGGGAAAGAAACTGCCGTCCTTATGCAGTCTGGCCTGGCCTACAAGTGACTTCAGACCCATAGCAAAGGGGTTGACTTTTAAATGCAATTGAGCAGTTAGGGTCAGACAATAAATGCTGCAGTAGCCAAGAGACACCCTCATCCTGCAAGTGAATAAAACAAAAACTGAAGGTGGGATTAAACTTGAACATAAAACCCTCACCTACCAAATAGACTGCCTATGTACAGGTTGATACACAATATTATTTCACACGGTTGAGCCCCTGTTTAAGAAGGGAGGGAGGCAGAAGATGGAAAACAGTAGGCCAGTTAGCCTGACCTTGGTCATTGGTAAGGTTTTAAAGCTTATTATTAGGGATGAGATTGTGGAGGACTTGGAAGTGCATGGTAAAATCGGGGTCAGTCAGCACAGCTTTGTCAAGGGAAGATCATGCCTGGTAAATTTGTTAGGATTCTTTGTAATGAGCAAGTTAGACAAAGGAAAGCCAGTCGACATGATCTATTTGAATTTCCAGAAGGCTTTTGACAAGGTGTCAAAGAGGAGGCTGCGAAGTAAGACAAGAGCCCAAAGTGTTACTGGCAAGATACTGGCAAGGACAGAAGACTGGTTGACTGGAAGAAAGCCGAGAGTAGGATAAAGGGAACTTTTTTCAGAATGGCAACCAGTGACAAGTGGAGTTCCACAGGGGTCCATGTTGGGACCACACTATTCACTTTATACATTAATGATCTGGACAAAGCAACTGAGGGTATTGTTGCTATGTTTGCAGATGACACAAAGATAGGCAGAGGGACAAAATAAGAAGTGATAGTGATAAGAAGCAGGGAGGCTGCAGAAGGACTTGGAGAGGCTAGGACATTGAGCAAAAATGTGACCGACAGAATGCAATGTGGGAAACTGTGAGGTAATGCACTTAGAGCCACGGAGTCACAGAGATGTACAACAAGGAAACAGACCTTTCAGTTCAATTCATCCATGCCAACCAAATATCCTGAATTATCTAGTCCCATTTGCCAGCGTTTGGCCCATATCCCTCTAAACCCTTCCTATTCATATACCCATCCAGGAACTTTCAAATGCTATAATTGTACCAGCCTCCACCATCTTCCTCTGGCAGCTCATTCCATGCATGCACCACCCTTTGCGTGAAAAGTTGCCCCTTAGGTCCCTTTGAAATATTTCCCCTCTCACCTAAACCTATTCCCTCTAGTTTTGGACTCCCTTGCCCTGGGCAAAAGACCTTGACTATTTACCCTATCCATGCCTCTTATGATTTTATAAACCTCTGTAAGGTCAACCTTTAGCCTCCAATGCTCCAGGGAAAACAGCCCCAGCCTGTTCAGCCTCTCCCTATAGCTTAAACCCTCCAACCCTGGCAACATCCTTGTAAATCTTCTTTGAACCATTTCAAATTTCACAACATCCTTCCGATAGGAGGGAGACCATAATTGAACACGGTATTCCAAAAAAGGCCTAACCAATGTGCTGCACAGTGGCACATGACCTCCCAACTCCTATATTCAATGCCCTGACCAATGCAGACAAGTGTATCAAATGCTGCCTTCACTATCCTATCTAACTGCAATTCCACTTTCAAGGAACTATGAACATGCACTCGAAGGTCTCTGTTCAGCAACACTCTCCAGGACCCTACCATTGAGTATATAAGTCCTGCTCTGATTTGCATTTCCAAAATGCCACACCTCATTTATTTAGATTAAACTGTACCTGCCATTCCTTGGTAATTCAGGCCATCTGATCATTGTACTCTGAGATAACTTTCTTGGCTGTCCGCTACACCTCCAATTTTGATGCCATCTGCAAACTTATTAACCATACCTCCTATAATCACATCCAAATCATTTATATAAGCAACAAAAAGCAGTGAACCCACCACCGGTCACAGGTCTTCAGTCCAACAACAACCCTCTATCACTTTCATAGAAATTCACAAAGATGATCCTGGGGATGAAGTGCATGTCATATGAAGAGAGTTTGAGGACTCTGGGTCTGTACTCAGTGGAGTTTAGAAGAACGAGAGGGGGGGATCTCATCAAAACTTGTACTGTACTGAAACTCAGAACACTGAGAAATCTGGATAGAGTGGATGCTGAGAAGATGTTTCTTCCAGTAGGAGGGACTCAGAGACCTGAGGGCACAGCCTCAAAGTGAAGGGACAACCCTTTAGAGCTGAGATGAGGAGGAATTTCTTCAGCCAGGGAGGGGGTGGTGAATCTGTGGAACTGATTCTTCCTGACAATACAGCAGAGGTCTCAAGTGTCATAGCAACTTTAATCAGTTACTGTAATGCATCTTTTAAGTGTCTTGCATTCTCAGTGTGCCAGTTGGGGGGTTGGAGTAGAAATTGCATCTATAGTCTCCAATGAAACAAGCCATCTGTTCTAGATGGTGGCAGTCTACTGTTGCACTATCCAAGTGAGCAGTGAGCGTTCCGTCACATCTCTGACTTGAGGCTGTCAAGGGTTTTGGGAGGCCTTTGGAAATTTTCAGATAACATGAAAATTAACTCTGTTATCATTGGTTGGTTGGCAGACAGAAAAGTGATGATTGATGGAAGGATTAGAGGACAAACCTTTCACCCAGAGGATATGGTGGCTGCAATTCACTGCCTGGTTTGGTGGTGGAAGCAGTAACACTCAATCACTGAAAAAGTACTGAGATTTGTATCTGGAGTGCTGTAATCTGCCAGGCTTTGGGCCAGGTGCTGGAAGATGAGAATAGAATGAGCGCCTAGTTTTTCCTTCAGCCAGTACAGGACTCAACGGGCTGAATGGCCTTCTGTATTCAATCTTAGGACTTGGGTGTTGCTGGCTGGCCAGCATCTATTGTCTGTCCCTAGCTGCACTTTCCTGTCTCATAATTTTCCTTTGGTATTACAGATGAGTCATCAGCCACAGAATATCTCGCGTTTGAGTGGAGCTATGCTGTCAGTATGGCAGTGTTATGGACCAGACCAAAACCCCTCAAAATATTCAGAAGATAGTCAAGACTCTAACTACTACATATTTTCAATTCGATTCAGGACTGAGGTAAGGAAGAATTTCTTTATTCAGAGATTTGTGAACCTGTGGAATTCTCTCCCACAGGACACTGTTGAGATTGGTTCATGGCTCTTGCAACTCAAGGGATGAAGGCGTATGGAGAGAAAGTGGGAATGGGATACTGAGATTGCATGATCAGTCATGATCATATTGAATAATGGTGCAGACCCGAAGGGCTGAATGGCCTACTCCTGCACGAGTTTCCTGCATTTCTATGTAAATGTAAGACATTGCATGCCAGATGCAATCTAATTGATTATACCACCAGATTTAAAGCAAAACACTCTTCATTCAACCACTACAGTTAAAATATGACAAACCAAAAGAAAGAAAGAATTGGAATAGCTTAACTCTATTGGAACACTTAACCGAATAGCAGATACAATAACTATTACTAATTAACTGTTCCAATGGAATAACATTCCATAAACACAGCCTTTGGCAAAAGACAAATTGAGAAAACAGGTTGTCTCACATGCAACTCCAGCAGCAGGAAGGAACTTCCAGCTTTTGTTTGTAACCAAGACAGGGGAAACATAACCTCTAATTCTTTAAGACCTCAACAAAAACTGCTGAAAGCCCAAACTAAAAATTTTGGTTATGTGAGAGCTTGACCACACCCATTCAGGCTGCTTCTATTGTTCCGTTTAAAACAAAAACCATGACCTCACACGTCGCTTACTTTAGTGGCTCTGAGTACACTGCTCACTACCCCTGCCTTAAAACATCCCTTCAAAAAGAAAACACAGGACAAAATAAACTCTTAAAGCCACAACAGTGTACTCAGCTTTTCCCAATGTTTAAAATCACAACACCAGGTTATAGCCCAACAGATTTATTTGGAAGTACAAGCTTTCGGACCGCTGTTCCTTTGTCAGGTAGCTATTGGGGCAGGATGGTGGGACACAGAATTTATAGTCAAAAAGCACAGCAAGTCAGGCAGTATCTGAGGAGCAGGACAATCCACGTTTCGTCAGGAATTTATAGGAAAAGATCAAAGTGTCAAACAACTGATGTGAAGTATTGAACAAACCTAGATTGCTGTTTAGTCTTTAATCATTTAGAATGGGGATTTGGGTTTCCAGTGATTAATATGTAAATCCCAGAACTTCTTTCAAGTCACAGTCCTGAGATAACTTAAGGTTTTATATTAAAAAAGGTAACATCTCAGCTCAGACAATGCATTAAAGGTGTGAGGTGAGAGTCTGCATCCCAATCTTGAATCACACACTCACACACACTCTCACTCTCTGTCGCCCCGCGGGCACCACCACCCACCTCCCCCCCCCCCCCCCCCCCCACACACACACACACACACACGTCTATGGGGTGAACTTACATTTGCAGATTTGTATTTGCAGATGCATTCCATTTTGTTCAAAAAGCACACAATCTGCAGGCAGTCAGTCCATGTGACATTTTATAGTTCCTACTTTGGAAATAGAACCACTCTGACTCAAGGTTGGGATGCAGACATACTCTAACCTTACATCTTTAATGCATTGTCTGCAATACTTCTCATGTCGTATGACACTCTGTGACATTTTGATCTTTTACAATAAATTCTGTGTCCCACGATCCTGTCCCAATAGCTACCTGACAAAGGAGCAGCGCTCCAAAAGCTTGTACTTCCAAATAAACTTGTTGGACTATAACCTGGTGTTGTGTGATTTTTAACTTTGTACACCCCAGTCCAATGCCGGCACCTCCATAACATGACTCCCAACATTGTCCTGCTTAGCCGTCAAATCCTGAGATGGAATTTAAACACAGTCATTCCCAACCTTGTCAAACACTCACTGATATTCGTAAATTTGAAAGGTGAGAAGAGGTAGATGCGATTTGTATTGTTTTAGCTGGTTATCAGTGGCATGTGGTAGGTTTACCTCACAATTATCAATCTGTCTCCCACAATTACCTCACAATTATCAGGCCTAGACTGGAAAATCTCCAGGTCATAGAGTCATAGAGTCATAGAGATATATAGCATGGAAACAGACCCTTCGGTCCAACCCGTCCATGCCGATTACGGGGTCTATAATACAATCTCAATAAGTTGATCATCCCTTTCTTATTTCTCAGTTCCATCCAAATAACCTCCCTGGAATATCCTCCCTCAGCACAGTTGTAATGCTATCCCTTATCGAAAATGTCAATTCCCCATCATCTCTTGCCTCCCTTTCTAGCCTTCCTGTAGCATTTGTATCCTGGGACATTAAGCTGCCAGTCCTGCCCATCCCTGAGCCATGTTTCTGTGATTGCTGTGATATCCCAGTCCCATGTTCCTAGCCATGTCCTGAGTTCCTCTGCCTTCCCTGTTAGGCCCCTTGCATTGAAATAAATGCAGTTTAATTTATTAGTCCTACCTTGTCCCTGCCTGCCCTGACTGTTTGACTCGCTTCTGATCTCAACTGTACTAGTCTCAGATTGATCTCTTTCCTCACTATCTCCCTGGGTCCCACCTACAACCCCCAACCCCCACCACCACCACCCCCGCCACCTCCCCCCACATTACTAGTTTAAAACATCCTGAGCAGCTCTAGCAAATATCCCTGCAAGTATATTAGTCTCCTTCCAATTTAGGTGCAATCCGTCCTTCTTATACAGGTCACTTCTACCCTAAAACAGCTTCCAATGACCCAAAAATGTAAATCCTCCTCCCATACACCAGCTCCTCAGCCATGCATTCATCTGCTCTATCCTCCTATTCCTGCCCTCACTAGCTCGTAGCACCAGGAGTATTCCGGATATTATTACTCTTGAGGACCTCCTCTTTAAATTCCTGCCTAACTCTATGTAATCGCCTTTCAGAATCTCAACCTTTTCCCTTCCTATGTCGTTGGTTCCAATGTGGACAATGACCTCCTGCTGGCCCCTCTCCCCCATGAGAACATTCTGCACCCTCTCTGAGACATCCTTAATCCTGGCACCAGGGAAGCAACACACCATTCTGATTTTTAGATGCTGGCCCTTGTGAGTTATCACAATTCACATAGTAAATGAAGTAAGTCCAATTGCAATAATTGTCTGAACAAAACAAATCATGATTGCTTTATTAAAGTGTATCTTGTTTTTTCTTCATTTAGAACATGGTTGAGAGTTTTTCTGCTCTTCCTTCATCTTCAATATTTCATACCCCATGAATGTAAATTCCACAGTCGAAGCGATTGGAGAGATGAAGATAATTTTTCCGCGCCATAACTGAAATGCGCATGGTCATCACCTCAAGACTTAACATGCAAATGTATTTAGCCGTAAAGAAGGTGAACGATAGGTTCCTTACAGGTTTTTCAATGTATGTAGATTTAAAGATATGTCACTCATGCAATGATCATAGCTACTTTGTAACCAATGACTCAGATAAAATTGCTTAAACAGGCGAAACATTTCTGATATAAATTCCATCTCAAAAAAGTGGCAAGCTTTGAGACTCTTTAATGATAAGTACAGTAATAACGCAATAATGTGGATCATTGCCATGATATAATCTGCATTTGACAACTCAGAGATATAAACATACAAATTGAAGTTTCAAAATAAATAGGACGTCGAGAGGGTTGCACAGAAACAACGGGCAAAAAGTGCAGATTAACATTCTTGAAAACGAATTGATTTGCTCCAAGAAAATTTGTTGTTTTATTAACTGTCAAATGAAAAACACTCTAATGTGTTCCCTGATAGGAATAGCTAATTGCTACTCACAGTAAGAAAAAGTCAATTGTGTGCCATTTTTAAATTGTCATAGCTTAAACTGTCTTTGTTGTCAATTTATATCTCCATTCCAAATTTTACTTCATCAAGTGTCAATACATCCATAACCTTTGGTATCATTCAGAAGATATGGTGTTTTTAAAAATTCATTCATGGGATTAGGACGTCACTGGCTGAGACAGTACCTGTTGTCCATCCTTAATTGCCTGGTGGGGGTCAGGTAAGAGTCAGCCACATTACTGTGGGTCTGAAGCAACATATAGGCCAGGCCAAGTGAGGATGACAGATTTTCTTCCCTGAAGGACATTAGTGAACCAGATGTTTTTTTTTCCCAACATCACCAATGGATTCATGGTCATCATTAGCCTTTTAATTCCAGATTTTTAAAAATTAGTTTCAAATTTCGCTATCTGCCATAGCAGATATTCAAACCCTGATCCCCAGAACATTGCCTGGGTCTCTGGATTAATAATCCAGTGATAATACCACTAGGCCATCGCCTCCCCCTCATCGAGATCAATATTATGGATCTAAATGTAAAATTGATTAAAGGTAAAGTTGCTAACTCACCGGCCATCCAGTTAACTGAATTAACTAACTCGATGATGATTAAGATATCTGAATTAAGGGACTGTGACTCTCCTTCAGACACGGCAAAGATCGTTCGATTTCTGGACTAATAGTTTTTAAAACGATTTTGGGAGGATGAGTGGGGTTAGCTGCACTGCCTAAACACAAAAACCTCTGCTTAACTTTAGAAAATACCCAAGAGATCCCACAGACCACATGAGTACTTCTTGAATTCAGTTTGAGGTACTGTGATATACTCTGTCTGACAGGACAGTGGAAGAGTTCCCCACAGTGATCTTCCAACAACTGGACTTAAAGTGAGATCAGAACCTCACTTCTAAGTTGCACTGTTACGTTGATGTTGTGGCAAAGTAAAACTGTGCTCTATGATGACATTGTGATGAATTCCTATTGTTCCATTAGCTGCATCTACATTACAGAGGAAGAAAACTAAGGCATTTAAAATGTATTAAAATATTAAGATGTTCTGAATAGTAAAACTTCAAAAAATCAAAAACAGAGAAGGTCACCAGCTTCTTTGCTTTATTACCCTAAATTTCCTATTCTGGTATTTTGAACTTCTCTCATGTATTTACTACTTTGGATGTTCTTTCAGGCATATGTTTAACATTAACAAAAATGCAGAAAGCAGCAGTCTATTTTACTTTGATCTGTCCCTTGGTTAATGGTGTGTTTTCTGTTTTACTCATTGTGTTAATATGAAAAAACAATTTTTTTTCAGAACTGTAATGAAAGAGGTAGCGCCATGAAAGCTCTTTCAAGCAATAAACATGTGATAACTAATCTTGGAACTGTCTGTTTCAATTTTTAACATCTTTAACCTTATTAAACAGATCTTCATTTTTGTAGGTGCCAACTACAACTCAGCAGTATCATTTTTGTCATGTTTCTTACAAAATTGTGGATTCAAGCTTCACTCCAGGAATTTATCACATAATCTTGGCTGATATTCCAAAGGGAATGCTGTGCTGTCTTTTAGATGAGACATGAAATAGGGGCCCTTTTATAGCGAAAGACGTAAGAAAAAGAGCTGAGAGCAGAAATGTGAAAATAGTTGTTATTTGGGTGAAGTGTTAGTAAGACTAGACTGTTTGAAAGTCTGCACTGAACATATGCTTTTTTGGTCCTAAACGTTGATTATCATCATTTGTAGGATATGCTAAACAGACACTTTGCTGATTTAAATACTGATAGCGCAGTTTTTGTCAAATAGTTTTTTTAAAAGTATCAGTCTGTTTGGATGTGTTATGACACACCTTTTTAGCCATCAAATCCTGAGGTGGAACTTAAACTCTAGAGTTTCCATCCCAAAGGTATGGATACAACAAAATCCTTTGAAAATCAGCTGTGCAAAGCTGTAAAATAAAACCTCTTTTCAGTGTAATTGAGAATGGAAACAGCAGTATAGATGGGCTCTTCTCACCTATCCTGCTGAAAGTGTAGAGTAGCTGCCACACAAAGCACAGTCCAGGATTGTTCAGAGATCTAGTGAGAGACTGCACAATACAGAGGACATCCAGAGACTGAAGAATGTCCTGTTCCCGTGAGGAAATATAAGCTGTTTCAGTTAGAGTCATAGAGTCATAGAGGTGCACTGCACGGAATCAGACCCTTCGGTCCAACACCTCCATGCCGACCAGGAATCCCAATCCAATCCCAAGCCAATCTAGTCTCACCTGCCAGCAACCAGCCCATATGCCTCCAAATCCTTTCTATTCATATACCCATCCAGATGCCTTTTAAATCTTATAATTGTACCAGCCTCCACCACTTCCCCTGGTAGCTCATTCAGGGGAAAAGCTGTGTGGAAAAGTTGCCCCTTAGGTCCCTAAACCTCTAATTCTGGACTCCCTTGTCCCAGGGAAAAGACCTTGCCTATTTATCCTATCCATGCCCCTCATAATTTTGTAAACCTCTATAAGGTCACCCTTCAGCCTTCCATGCCCCAGCTGATTCAGTCTCTCCCTATAGCTCAAACCCTCCAACTCTGGCAACATCCTTGTAAATCTTTTCTGAATCTTTCAAGTTTCCCAACATCCCTCTGATAGGAAGGAGACCAGAATTGCACACAATATTCCAAAAGTGGCCTAACCTATGTCCTGTAGAGCCACAACATGACCTCCCAACTCCTGTACTCAATACTCTTCCCTTGTCTATCTGTTCCCTGCGCCTGTATCACCTGGTACTGTTCAGCCTAGCCCATCCCCCATCCAGACAATAGGGACTCTAAGCAAAACCCCAACCAAACAACCCCTTTCTCCAGTCACTCATATAAGTTGCCTAATAAGATTGAATAGCACAGCTCCTTTTACAGGTGAAATCATCAGCGAGTAAATGTTATTCAAGTCTTGGTGGAATCCTGATGAAATGCTCTAGAAAATCTCCCAATGTGTTTCAGAGGTTCCTTTATACAACACCCCAGCAGCAATGAAAATTAAATGCTTGACTTGATTTATAATTGTTGCATGTACCTAGGTACAGTGAAACTTTTTTTGTTTTGTGTGCAGAAGAGGCAGATCAGACCACACAACGATCATGGGGTGGTAGAACAGACCGAGGATTACAAAGTTACAACTGCAGAGATGATGTGTAAAAAGCAAGATCAACATTAGATTTGAAATTTGAGAGGTCCATTCAGCAGAGTAATAACAGCAGGGGAGAAGCTGTTGGTACGTGTGTTTAAGCTTTTGTATCTTCTGCCTAATGGAAGAAATTAGTATAATCAGGATGGGAGGGGTCTTTGATGTTGGCTGCCTTTCTGAGGTAATAAGAGGTGTAGATGGAGTCAATGGATGGAAGGTTGGCTTGTGTGATGGACTGGGCTGTGTTCATAACATTCTGTCATTTCTTACGCTCCTGGGCAGAGCAGTTGTCATACCAAGCCATGATCCATCCAGATAGAATGTTTATTATGGTACATCTATAAAAGTTGGTGAGAGTCCCTTATGGATGTGTAGAATTTCCTTAGCCTCCTGAGGCGTTGTTGTGCCTTCTTGACTGTCACATCAGCATGGATGGACCAGGACAGATTGTTGGTGATCGTCATCCCTAGGACCTTGACTTCTCGACCATCTCCACCGCAGCTCAATTGGTGTAGTTAGGGGCATGCTCTCCTCCTTATTTCCAGAGGTCGATGATCAGCTGTTGAGTTTTGCTGACATTGAGGGGAAGATTGTTAACTTTATACCGCGCTACCAAGCATTCTATCTTTTTCCTGCTGAGTATCCCTTTAAGTGGTGAATATCCCTTTAAGTAACTCTTGAAATTTACATTAGTGCCACGTATGCTTCCAGACAGCTGTTCGCTATGAGTTGAGGACATTAGCTAAAGCAATTTTTTTGGTTCTAGAAGGCATTTAAAAGGGCCAGTGGCTGTTTAACCAGCTTCCTGGTGGCTGTCCCCTGTGTTGACTTCAAATGCTTTACCAAGATAGCTCTTATGCAAAATAAAGCTTAACTAGAGTTTCAACTTAAGGTCCTTTTGGAGCGCTCTGATAGCTAGTGCTTCCAATTAAACCTGTTGGATTATAACCTGGTGTTATGTGATTTTGTCAGAACTGCTGTCTTTCAGTTTAGACAATCAGCCTAGGCCCTTCCATCCCTCTCAGTTGAGTGGAACAGATCCTCTGGCAGGGAAACGTTCCTGGCACCTTTGCAATACTCTGCCTCAGCCTCTACTACACCTTATTTAGCACTCATCCAAAATTGCTATAACAAGTGATCTGATTGTTAATAATATTGCTGTTTCTGGGAACTTGCTGTGTATGAATTAGCTACCATATGTCTCCTTGATATAACAGTAACTACAGTTCAAAAATATTGAATTAGCTATGAGCTCTTTGGGAGAATCCTGAATTTGTGAAAGGCATTCAGTCTGAATTCTTTTTTTCTTTCCTCTGGGTCAATTCATTATTTCTGCTTTCAGCATTTGAAGTATTTTCACTTATTTTGAGTATTCCCAAACTCTCCCGATCTTAAAGGGCCCGCATCCTTTCTTTTACTCCTCTCTCCTTTTCGTCTTTTTCTCTTTACTTCATCTTCCTGATGTCACAGGGAGGCGTCACAGGGTGACAAGAGCGGGAACTGAACTCCTGGCTTCGTAGGCCCGATGCGTGGACTCCTGGAATTAGTGGTGAGGAGTCAACTGCAGTAATGTAGAAGCAGGAACTCCTGGAGGCAATGGGCCAGGAGCATGGACCTTGGAAAAGTCCTGGAGCCATATTTGGGACCCCAGCCAATGAAGATGTTTAAAGACGTTCTTTTCACTCTTTTGTGCCACAAAATGGTACCAGATTGTGACGACAGAACACTTTTCACTGTATCTCCTAAGAGATTCATTTGTCCTTTGAAAAAGCAAGAATATGTTGTCGGCACGGAAAACCCAAAATGGACACAGGTTTTACTTGCATGCTTTAACTGCTTTTTGTTTTTATATTCTGTGGAAGTTTTTATAAAAATATGCCTTTGACAGTCAGTAAAACTGCTGTCATGTTCATAGAACTTGTATGGTCTTGGTACCTTTTTATTAGTAGAGTGACAGAGTTAATACTGATGGAAATTAGTTAGGTATTGCTATATATCCTTAATTGTCTTGTACTGATAAAGACCGTAAAAGCTGATCCCTTTCAGTATTACTGTCTAAAGCATAATTTATCGTCGATGCTAGTTGTCCTTGAGAAGCTAATAATGAGCCACCTTTTTAAAGCATTGCAATCCATGTGGTGTAGGTATACACACAGAGCTATTAAACATGGTCCCAGCTGCATTGAAGAAACAATAATAGTCCATGCTGATGTATGGCTTGGAGGGGAAATGTGGAGAGCTGGTTTCCCCATTCACCTGATGCCCTTGTCCTTCTAGGTGGTAGAGGTGGTGGGTTTAGAAGCTACTAAGAGGAGAAACCTTTGGCAAATGACTGCCGTACCTCTTATACATGGTACACATTATCACCAGTGTCCCTGGTTGTGGGGGGGGATTGATTGTCTAAGTCACTGGGATCCTGATAAAGCACGTTGCTTTATCTTGGATGAGTTTTGTTGGAGCTGCACCCAAGTGGAGAATACCCCATCACATTGTGTCTTGCGGTCGGTAGACAGGTTTTGGGAAGTCAGGAGGTGAGTCACAGAATGCAGAATTCTCAAAATGAAATATTGAGGTAATTCACTGAACATATTCAAAACTTTTCAGATGCATTTGTGTCTGCTTATTATTCCAGTTAACTGTCCCCCCCAGTGAAAGCTTTGCATTTCTACACTAATGCAAAAATGATGCAATTTTTCTGGGAAATATTATCCTGACAAGATTCGACATCCAAGTTTTACTGGTCGACCTCTCAAAGATGTTTTTCTAAATGGGGTGAAAATAAGGGGTTGTACGCAACTCCCTCTTGACCA
The DNA here is from genome assembly GCF_047496795.1 of Chiloscyllium punctatum. Lineage (NCBI taxonomy): Eukaryota > Metazoa > Chordata > Chondrichthyes > Orectolobiformes > Hemiscylliidae > Chiloscyllium > Chiloscyllium punctatum. The sequence goes on from NC_092784.1 coordinate 49,419,251, forward strand.
ATAAGCTGGCTTGAATTAATTTCTAAAGCTTGGCAACTGTGCGGTGGGCCTGACTAACACATGGCTTATGGCAGTAACTCTGTATGGTATGGTGTCATTTAATCTCACCAGCTGGGACACGCGTGCTTGAATTGAAAATATTTGGGTTTTAAACGCACTGTTTCCTATGAATAGCGATTATTGCCTGACAAAAAACTGTGAATTATGGGCTCTGAAAAGGAAATTGCATTTGGCTTTTGGAGACTTTCTGTGTTTTCCTTTGAGAGGGAATCAGATACAATTACACAGCTAGAGAATTCCCAGGGAAGAGGAATTCTCAGAAAGAGAGAAGGGAAAAAAGGGGAAATTGCATCGGAGCGAGAAATATTTAAACTGTTTGTGTTTAAACTGAAGTTGGATCCCCTGTGGGTCATGCTTTGCTAATACCTCAAGTTTTTTTCTTAAGAGTGAAGAATGCTTGGTTTGAACTGCTTTCAGTCTTACAAATCCACAGGTTTTATTCCATTGGAATTGTGCCATAATATGATTTTGTAGAGAAGTATTCCACTTGATTGGTAAAAAATTAACTTTTGCTCTTTGGGGCTAATAGAACCTCGTTATAACCTGTGGGACATAGGGAAGCAAATCTGAATCCCACCAAGTTACATTGACAGAGATACAGGTCAGGGCTTTGGAGGGAAAGCTTCATGAAATAGTTTGTCACACCAGCTAACTTAATTGATAAAGCACTTTGCCACATCAACAGTTTTGTCACCCAATGCAGCAAGATGGCAGCACCAACCTGGTAGATAGCATTCGGGGTCCTGGGCGTGTCCGCTCCAGGTCAGCCACACTCTTCTTCACTCTTTCCTTTTCTTCTTCTTTCTTTCTCTTCATCTTCTTGTCGACGATAGTGGAGGCGTCCTCACAGAAGGGGCTGGAGTGGGACTCGTGGTGAAGGCGGTGATGTGGCTGCTGCAGCAGTGGCTCATGGTCCTGCAGTAGATCTGGTGTGGGACTCCCAGCAATGTCTGTGAGGGTGTGGTTACAGCTTTGGCTTTACAGTGGACCCGGATTGGGACTCCCAGCGATGTCCTTGAGGATGTGGCAGTGGAGCAGGGGACTGCTGGGGCATTGGGCTGGACATGAAACGGGGACTCACGTCGGCCCAGAGATTTAGAAGGGACCTAAGGGGCAACATTTTCACACAGAGGGTGGTGCATGTATGGAATGAACTGCCAGAGGAAGTGGTGGAGGCTGGTACAATTATAGCATTTATAAGGCATCTGGATGGATACATGAATAGGAAGCGTTTCAAGGGATATGTGCTAAGTGCTGGAACTAGATTAGCTTAGGATATCTAGTCAGCATGGACAAGTTGGACCGGAGGGTCTGTTTCTGTGCTGTACGTCTCTATGACTTTATCACTGTAAAGGTGAACAATTATTCTTATTTGTCTGCCTTTATATTTTTCTGTCAATTGAATGGGCAATGGAAGTCTATTTAAGTAATTTCTTTTTATTCCTCTTGTAATCCAAAATGGTGCCAGATTGTGGCAACACATTTAACTATATTTTCCCAAATACATGTGACAATATAATCATTTATTAATTCATTTTGCTCTGACAGGGTTCCAACCTTTGCAATACGCTGTCTCAACCCCTTTCGGCCTGTTGGAATGACTCCACTACCTTTATTTTCTACAGAAACAATTGTGTGTTTTGTTTACTCAATCATATAGTTTCAGTACGGTGGGTTTTTTTGCCTCTGCCATATTTATAAAAATATATACAATACTGGTCTTCCTGTTGAAATCCAACAATTGAGATTTTTTTTGGTGGAAGAAAAAGAACAGCGGAGAGATGCAGGTATTTGAATCTCCATACACGGACCATGTCCACTTTTCCTTACCCACTAACGCTGTTGGAAGTATCATTTACCTCTTTTTTATATGAAGAGATCTGTCCTGGTACACAGTACTTTACCTGAGTACCAGTGGTTAGGATTATATGACATGCTAAAGTTTCTCCCTTCTCGCATTCAGCTCAGCGCAATGTCCTCATTGTTAGTTATGAAAACTTAGATGGAAATGCTCAGCAGGGCCAGACATTATCAGAGGAGGTTGCCTGATTGAAGCATGATCCACCCAGCTTTTTGAACAAGGTAGGATGTGGTTTCTGTCCACAAACCTTTCCTGTTTTCAGTCTTAGTCCAAAAATGGAATATTCCATCCTCTGCCCTTTACTGATAATATTAGAAATTCCATTAAGGATGTCCTGGGAATATTATTCACTGTCAACCTGTGGATCTGGATGAAGTGCCTTTATCCATTCTTTTATCTGCATTAACGTCATTTTCTAACTTACTTCCTCCCTCCCATCTATCCAGAAAACAAGTTTGAACATGTTCCCCACTCTGAAGAAAACATCCACGGATTCACACACTCAGGATGTTGCTAGGTCTTTTTTTTAAATCAATGAACAGAGATGTTGTAGAGCTGCAATACTGTCAATCCAATGTTGCAACATTCAATCATATTCTTCTTTCTACTAGTCCTGACCATTCCAGTATTGGTCTGACTGCTTTCCATCTAATACCTTCTACAACCTTGTTGCAATCCAAACCTCTGCTGTCCATTTCGTAATTCACACAAAATCCCATTGCCGGGTTCATACTGACTGCATTGGCTCCAGGTCTGGCAATGCAACACATTTAAAATTCCCAGCCATGCGTTGAACTCTCTTTGTGCCCTCAAACCCTCTCCTGATCTCTGTTACTTCCTCCAGGCCTTCAACTGATTGCATCTGGCAAATCCCCACAAAACACCAAGTAAAACGAATGATCAATTGATCTGTTCTTGGAGCTTGTATGAGTTTCAATGTAGATGACAGGCACTTTCTGATTCATTTCTAGGGTTAATGATTAGGTCAATCAGAGCCAAGTTGCCTTGTTCAAAATTTAAACAAATCTCGGCAGTTAACTGTCCATCATTGTTAATTCTTCAGGGCAACAACTCTACCAATCAGAGTTTACATGCCAACAAATCAGTAATCTCATACAGCATAAGTGTTGTTTTCCCTTTACCTTGGTATTTCTGGAGTACTATTAGGGATAATCTATCTCCTGCTTATCTTTAATTAATACTATGAGAGCATTTACATACGACTGGACAGATAACAAAGGCTTCAGTTGAACATCTCATCTAAAAGTCACCAGCTTGCACAATGCAAGACTTTGTATCATAGCATTGGGTTAAAACTAAACTGTGTTCAAACTTTGGTATGAGATGTGAAACTACAACCTAACCAAGCTAAGAGTCCTAATAACTGAGCCAGTCAAGAGTGAAATGTTTTACTGAATTCCCCTGATCTCACTTCTCTCTCATCTAAGTTACAACATAGAACATAGAACATTCCAGCACAGTACAGGCCCTTAGGCCCTCGATGCTGCACCGAACTGTGGAACCAAACTGAAGCCCATCTAACCTAGCCTGTTCCATTCTCGTCCATATGCCTATCCAATGACCATTTAAAGTTGGCGGCAGGCAGTGCATTCCACACCCCTACTATTCTCTGAGTAAAAAAACTACCTTTGACATCTGTCCTATATCTATCACCCCTCAATTTAAAGCTATGTCCCCTCCTGCTAGCCATCACTACTTGAGGAAAAAGGCTCTCACTGTCTAACTTATCTAACCCTCTGATTATCTTATATGTCTCAATTAAGTCGCCTCTCAACCTTCTTTTCTCTAATAAAAAACAGCCTCAATCCCTCAGCCTTTCCTTATAAGACCTTCCCTCCATTCCAGGAAACATCCTAGTAAATCTCCTCTGAACCCTTTCCAAAGCTTCCACCCCACACTGTAAGTAATCTAATCTAATCTAATCCTTCCTATAATGCAGTGACCAGACTGTATGCAATACTCCAAATGTGGCCATACCAGAGTTTTGTACAACTGCAGCTGTTCCGAAACTCAATCCCTCTACCAATAAAATCTAACACACTGTATGCCTCTTAAACAACCCTATCAACCTGGGTGGTAACTTTCAAGGATCTATGTACCTGGACACTGAGATCTCTCTGCCCATCTACACTACCAATAATCTTATCATTAGCCCAGTACTCTGCACTCCTGTTACTCCTTTCAAAGTGAATCACCTCACACTTTTCCGCATTAAACTCCATTTGCCACCTCTCAGCCCAGCTCTGCAGCTTATCTAAGTCTGTCTGTAAACTAGAACATCCTTTGTTACTATCTACAACTCTGCCAACCTTAGTGGCATCCGTGGCATGATCCCTCACAGCACCAGGGACCCAGGTTCGATTCCAGCCTCGGGCGACTGTGTGCAGTTTGCACATTCTCCCCGTGTCTGCGTGGGTTTCCTCCGGGTGCGCCGGTTTCCTCCCACAGCCCAAAGATGTGCAGGTCAGGTGAATTGGCCATTCTAAATTGCCCATAGTGTTAGGTGCATTAGTCAGCGGGAGATGGGTCTGGGTGGGTTGCTCTTTCTCGGAGGGTCAGTGTGGGCTGGTTGGGCCGAAGGGCCTGTTTCCACACTATAGGGCAACTAGTCTAAACCCATCCTTCTACGCCCTCATCCAGGTCATTTAGATAAATGACAAACAACAGTGGACCCAAAACAGATCCTTGCGGTACACCACTAGAAACTGAACTCCCAGATGAATATTTCACATCAACCACCACCCTCTATCTTCTTTCAGCTAGCCAATTTCTGATCCAAACCACTAAATCACCCTCAATCCCATGCCTCCATATTTTGTGCAATAGCCTACCGTGGGGAACCTTATCAAATGCCTTACTGAACTCTACATACACCACATCAATTGGTTTACCCTCATCCACCTGTTTGGTCACCATCTCAAATAGCTCAATAACGTTTGTGAGGCATGACCTACCCTTCACAAAACTGAGTTGACTATCCCTAATCAACTTATTCCTCGCTAGATGATTATAAATTCTATCTCTTATAACCCTTTTCAACACTTTACCCACAACCGAAGTAAGGCTCACTGGTCTATAATTACCAGGGTTGTCTCTACTCCCCTTTTTGAGCAAGGAAACAATATTTGCTATCCTCCAGTCTTCTGGCGCTATTCCTGCAGACAATGACGACAAAAAGATCAAAGCCAAAGGATCAACAATCTCCTCCCTGGCTTCCCAGAGAATCCAAGATAAATCCCATCTGGCCCGGGGCTCTTTTCTATTTTTACACTTTCCAGAATTGCTAACACTTCCTGCTTATGCATCTCAATCCCATCTAGTCTATTAGCCTGTATCTCCTTGACCATATTGTTGTTTTCTAGTGTGAGTACTGATGAAAAGTATTCATTTAGCACTTTCCCTATCTCCTCTGATTCCACGCACAAATTCTCACTACTGTCCTTGATTGGCCCCCCACCCCCACCCCCACCCTCCTTTAGCTTATCTCTCCACGCTTCAGGCTCACTGTCTTTATTCCTGATGAAGGGCTTTTGCCCAAAACGTCGATTTCAAAGCTCCTTGGATGCTGCCTGAACTGCTATGCTCTTCCAGCACCACTAATCCAGAATCTGGTTTCCAGCATCTGCAGTCATTGTTTTTACCTAATCTTACTTTAGTCATTCTTTTATTCCTGATATAGCTATAGAAAGCCTCAGGGTTTTCCTTGATCCTATCTGCCAATGACTTCTCATGTTCCCTCCTGGTTCTTCTTAGCTCTCTCTTTAGGTCTTTCCTAGCTAACTTGTAACTCTCAAGCGTCCTAACTGAGCCATCACATCTCATCCTAACATTAGCCTTCTTCTTCCTCTTGACAAGGGATTCAACTTCCTTAGTAAACCACAGCTCTTGCGCTCGACAACTTCCTCCCTGCCTGACTGGTACAGATTTATCAAGGACCCACAGCAGCTGGTCCTTGAATAAATTTTCTTTAAGGCAGAGGAACCCATCTCAGAAATCCAGGACCTTCCAAACCCAGAACGCTAAATTCCTTTCAGGATTTGTGAATTTGGAGGCCTCAGAAAATGCACAGAATCCTCAGTGATCTCACTGGAGGAGTTGTCGTTTTTCTGGCATTATGATTTCTATCTTACTAAAATAAACATTCGTGCATCATTTAAACAGGGAGGGTATGAATCTCTGGGCTGAATCCCTGGTTCAAATTTAAATTGATCCTCTTCACAATGGAGTGTAATAATGGTCCCATTTTTAACTTGGTATAAGAGAATGGATTTTGAATGATGTGGAGATGTCAGTGTTGGACTGGGGTGGACAAAGTTAAAAGTCACACAACACCTGGTTATAGTCCGACAGGTTTACTTGGAAGTTCAAGCTTTTGGAGCTTGGTAGCTAGTCACCTGATCAAGGAGCAGCTCTCCGAAAGCTTGTACTTGCAAATAAACCTGTTGGACTATAACCTGGTGTTATGGGATTTTGAATGAGTTAAGGTTGGGCCCAGTTGTATTGACTCTGCACTGAACTTACCAGCGATCTCAGAACTCAGCCTTTGAAAAATCCCACCAAAGAAGGGTGTAAATTGGATGCCGAGTATAAAAGTGGGGGTATGGCTGGTCCTCATTTTGAAATGTCTTCAGCATCTAACGCAAAGTGTGTGGTGCCATGAGACATCCATACAGCACAGGTGGTATCATTCACTTGATACTTTGCTCCAAGTTACAAGGTACCAGTCAGTCAAAAAAGCATTTGTCAGGTGCCAAATTGAGCCTAATCATTAACGTGAGTACACTCTGTTGTGGCTGAACGGACAATTGGGCAGTATGCCACATATATGCAGATATTGAAGGCCAGAAGATGGAGTGGAACAGAATAGCAATTTATTGTCACTTATATTTTCTGAAAATACAGTGAAATGTGTATCATTCAGTGCCATGGGTTTGTTTTATATGTTGGGTCAACATGCACACACTGATTTAGTGATTTATGGGAAGAAACAAGTTAAGCAGCAACTGGCATTCTTGAACCTTCGGTTAAGGGCAGATGAAATTCAATCCAAAGTGCAAGTAGGTGCCAGAAGTTGAGTGAATGAGACTGGCGCCATGTTTGCAGATACTCAGGTCAGGTTGCTACTTGCATGCTTCAGTTTCCGTGTTCGGCTATCCACCTATCTTGTCCTGTCCAAGCTTGTTGGCTTTGGTTGATGATGAAAACATTCTTGCCAGCTTCCTTTCTCTCCTCCTCATCACCTTCCATCGATCAGACGGAATGCAATATAAATAGGAGGCACTCCCTTCCCCTGCCTGTGAAACGCTCAAATTGCTGTCTTATCAAATTCAGATGTTGAAAGAAAGTTAACCATTACCTGCTCGGTCAAGGTTTCTGGAGGTGTACAAAACCTATGTGTTTCACATCAATATTTGGCACAACAAATCGTCTAAACATCAACTAATATCACTCACCAGTAATCAGTAAGTTCACAATATACCTGTTTGTTTTTAGCTTATTTGAGCTCTGCCTCATTAAAAACATTATTTATAAATATATACTTTTTAAAATAAGTTCCATATACTCTAGTTTATTGGAAATCTAATGCAACTGTATAATTAAGTATTTCTTTTGGCCTAAATTAAATGAGTGCATAGAACAAACTTTCAGTGTAAGTGGTTGAATAGCAAAACCGGCATGCTGTGGAATTCATAAAAACTAGGGCCGAAAGCAGGCAGTCTTGTTGATATCAAGGTTATGAGAAGTTCAGCTCAGGCTCTTATAGGACACCAAAGTTGCAAAGAATTGGCAGTGGCCCAGGAGAGTGATGGAATTAGTGGTTGACAGAATGACAGAGACGCAATAGAACAATTTCCCAAATCTTATTTCACAGAACGTTTCTGCTCATCCAATCAGTACGTAATGATGTGGAATTGGGAAGGTAATCCAAACCAAATGATCAAAAGTGAGAAGGTGTGTTGTTGGAAACGAGATAACACTGGCTGCTCTGTTAAAGCTTACTTTGAAAACAATGTTGCCTTTGCTTTAAAAGCTGTGAAGTAAACCAGATATTTTCCCACATTTCCAGTGATTGCACTAAAAGCCTTTCATCACCAGTCAGGGAGAGTTGGAAGAGTAAGTCAATTCTGAAAATAATGGATAGGATCTTCCCCTCCTGAGAAATGCCTGGGAAAGTGTAAGATAATTGGACGGTTGGCGTCAGAGAGATACGGAACACTTCCCAGTCACCACAGGAATGAAGTGCTGAGGAGGAAGATCCAAACTTCTCCTTCCCGCTCTGCTGTCAATTGAGGCCCCCAAATGGTCACTTAACAGCCACTTATAGTCATAGTCATAGAGATGTACAGCATGGAAACAGACCTTTCGGTCCAACCTATCCAAGCCGACCAGATATCACTGCACCACCAAATCCGCTCTGTTCTCTGTTCCCACAGGTGAGAGCAGTGGCAGCCTTCCACGCTGGGGAAATGTAACACTTTGTCTGTGTCTTTGCTGGGGTGAAGGATGTTGAGGCGTCCATCTAGGGAAAAACAATGACTGCAGATGCTGGAAATCAGATTCTGGATTAGAGTGGTGCTGGAAAAGCACAGCAGGTCAGGCAGCATCCGAGGAGCAGTAAAATCGACGTTTCGGGCAAAAGCCCTTCATCAGGAATACAGGCAGAATGCCTGAAGGGTGGAGAGATAAATGAGAGGAGGGTGAGGGTGGGGAGAAAATAGCATAGAGTACAATAGGTGAGTGGGGGAGGGGATGAAGGTGATAGGTCAGGGAGGAGAAGGTGGAGTGAATTGGTGGAAAAGGAGATAGGCAAGTACGACAAGTCATGGGGACAGTGCTGAGCTGGAAGTTTGGAACTGGGGTGAGGTGGGGGTAGGAGAAATGAGGAAACTGTTAAAGTCCACATTGATGCCCTGGGGTTGAAGTGTTCCAAGGCAGAAGATGAGGCATTCTTCCTCCAGGCATCTGGTGGTGAGGGAGCAGTAGTGAAGGAGGCCCAGGACCTCCATGTCCTCGGCAGAGTGGGAGGGGGAGTTGAAATGTTGGGCCACAGGGCGATGTGGTTGATTGGTGCAGGTGTCCCAGAGATGTTCCCTAAAGCGCTCTGCTAGGAGGCGCCCAGTCTCCCCAATGTAGAGGACACCGCATCGGGAGCAACGGATACAATAAATGATATTGGTGGATGTGCAGGTAAATCTTTGATGGATGTGGAAGGCTCCTTTGGGGCCTTGGATGGAGGTGAGGGAGGAGGTGTGGGCACAGGTTTTGCAATTCCTGCGGTGGCAGGGGAAGGTGCCAGGATAGGAGGGTGGGTTGTAGGGGGATGTGGACCTGACCAGGTAGTCACGGATGGAACGGTCTTTGCGGAAGGCGGAAAGGGGTGGGGAGGGAAATATATCCCTGGTGGTGGGGGAAACGTTGGCGGATGATTTGGTTTATGCGAAGGTTGGTGGGGTGGAAGGTGAGCACCAGGAGCGTTCTGTCCTTGTTACGGTTGGAGGGTTGGGGTCTGAGGGCGGAGGTGCGGGATGTGGACGAGATGCGTTGGAGAGCATCTTTAACCACATGGGAAGGGAAATTGCGATCTCTAAAAAAGGAGGCCATCTGGTGTGTTCTGTGATGGAACTCGTACTCCTGGGAGCAGATACGGCAGAGGCGAAGGAATTGGGAATACGGGATGGCATTTTTGCAGGAGGTAGGGTGTGAAGAGGTGTAATCCAGGTAGCTGTGGGAGTCGGTGGGTTTGTAAAAAATAGCGGTGTCAAATCGGTCGTCATTAATGGAGATGGAGAGGTCCAGGAAGAAGAGGGAGGCGTCAGAGATGGTCCAGGTAAATTTAAGGTCAGGGTGGAATGTAGTGGTGAAGTTAATGAATTGCTCAACCTCCTCGCGGGAGCACGAGGTGGCACCAATGCAGTCATCAATGTAGCGGAGGAAGATATGGGGAGTGGTGCCCCAATCAGGGAACTCATATCCTATGGGGTCCACCTGGCTGATCTCATTACAATCACTACACGTATATATATATATATATATATATATATATAAAATGTCACACACAATCTTAGAACTACCAAATTACATTACAGTCAATGAACAAGTTTTGGAACTGTATATCTGTAACATGGACTAATTCATGTCTTTGTTACTCTAGACTTCACTCTTTCAATGCACCCTTGCAGTCTCCTAGATTCTACTTTTGTAAACCTGAGTGTATCCTAAACCCTGCTGCTCTTGTCCAAACTTGCATTGAGTCTCATTCACCTCTTACTCCTGACTTGCACTGCTCCTGATTAAGCAACATCTTGATTTTAAAATTCTGGTCCTTGTTTTCAAATCCCTCTGTGGTTTTGTCGCATCCTATCTCTTTAATCTCTTTTGGTTCCACACCTCCTGAGATCTCCAAACACATCAAATTCTGACCTCTTGAACATCCTGGAAATTATCTGTAATTTCTCCATATATGACTTAAGTTGGATTGTATATTGAATATATATATTGTGAAAACACAAGGCATTGCAGTTATATGTTCCTGTGGGAGGACCTAGATATTTTCCTCTCAGTCATTATTCATACATCTGTGATCCATGCCATACAGCTGACTGGGAACCTCTAGTGGCGCGCCTGAGATACTGCAATCCTGAATGAGTTAAAATAATAGTTTTGTTTAAGTCCCATAAAAGTGAAAATCATATGTTGCTTGGCAAACATTTTTAATTCCTTGAGGAAGACATAAATAGCCAAATTTTCATTAATCATGGAGTTGTTTTCAAATATTATAACAATTCATCCAAGTTCAATAGCAATCATCATGTTGTATATTTAATAATTTCTTTCCACTCACAGGATGAGGGCATCGCTGGCTGGGCCCAGCATTTATTGCCCATCCCTAGTTGCCCAGAGAGCAGTTAAGAGTCAACCACATTGCTGTGGGTCTGGAGTCACATGTAGGCCAGACCAGGTGAGAATGGTGGTTTCCTTCCCTAAAGGACATAAGTGAGCCAGGTGGGTTTTTTTTCCAACAATCAACAAGGGATTTGTGGTCTCATTAGATTCTTAATTCCAGATTTTTGTTGGATTCAAATTCCACTGTCTACCATGGCGGGATTTGAACACAGGTCCCCACATCACCTGAGACTCTGAATTAATAATCCAGCAATTATTCCACCAGTTCATTGCCTTCCCCAAATTAGCTCACAAACAACAGTGTGTACTTTGGGAATTTTACCTGAAAGTGGGAGGTCGTGGCATAATGTTAATGTCACTGAACTTGTAACACATTAATGTTCTGGAGACATGGGTTTGAATCTCACCACAGCAGATGATGAAATTTGATTTAAATAAAATAATCTGGGATCAAAAACTAGTCTAATGGTAACTATTGTCAATTGTCATAAAAACCCATGTCCTTCACTATCGTACTTTATGCGGGGAGGTCAGCTGTCCTTATGGCCTACATGTGATTCCAGCTGCCCATTGAAATGACAGGGGGGATCAATCAGTTCAAGGACTGGGATTGGTCAACAAGGTCTTCCAGAGCAGGGAGTTGACCCTAACTGAGTGTTCTGGACTGGCACATTCCAAGGTCCAGGACTACGTGCTGGGGAACGCACTAAAGCTTGGGGCAACTGCCACCAAGGCACAGTGAGGAAAGACCACCGTCTGAGGTCTTCTTGCTGAAGGTAAATGGTAATCCATTCAGTTATCAGACACTCCCAGTGCCTCAAATGTATGCAAATGTAGTCTTGTATAGGTAAGAAATACCTTTAGCTTGTTTGTTTAATAGAGTCAAACTCCAATGTTTGTTTGTTCCTTCATGTGCTACTGTACAGAACCAAACCGCTTTAGTGATTATTTTTATAAAAGTATTGCCAGTGATGCCCACTCCCATACAAGAATTTAAAATACATCAGCGATATTATTCCTACTATGAACTTTAACTCAAATTCACTGCATATCATTGCTGATTCAGAGTGGGAGCATGGAGCACGTGAACATTTCTCAGAGAATTCTGCAAATTAATCTGCATTCTGACAATCACACAGTGAGGGTTTTAGCATAACCCATATTCTAGTTCTGAACCTTTATCTCAAAAGACAAAATTTCACATTTGTAAACATGCAGAAGAGAAAGGGTTATGAAAATAGGTGATTGTGTTTAGTCAGTAAATATGTCCAAGTAAACTATTAATATGCACTGGCCAGAGATAAGAATTGAGAGAAAAAGAACCAAGCAGTGAAGAGTTGGTTTGGATATGTACAGGGAATTCTGTTCACCAAGATAAATTGTGCCTTTACGTAGCACTTTCAATACAAGGTGCTTCTCAAGAGCATTATCATGCAAAGATTTGACACTTAGCTGTATTATGTGCAAGATTTATGACTAAAACACTTGAACAAAGACATAGGCTTTAAGGAACCTTCAAGATGATACAGACATTTAGGGGGAGTTTCAGAGCTTAACACCATTGCAGATAAAGGATGATCTGCCAATGTTGGTGCAACTAAAATAGGGCATGCTAAAAACCACACAATTATTTGTGAGTTGCAGCTTGAGGGCACTATGGATATATAAGGGATTGGGGCCAAAGAGAGATATAAGACATTTAAATAAAAGTATGGTTGAACCAGAAGCCAAGGTGGGAGAACAAGTTATTGTTGGCATTGAGTTGCCAATAGAGTAAAGCAGAGTAAAGCAAGGGGCTAGCGTGACATGATTAAAGAAAACAGAGTTCAGTGAAGGAAATTCGTGGAAGATCTATATTCCTCAATGATTAATAGAATTGTACAATAATAATCTGTTATTTTCCACTCAATAAAATAATTCTGTCCCATTTGGCCTTGTACATGACTACTCATCAATCCTCCATTACTACACTGAACAAACTGATGAACTGCACTCAGCTGCAGTAGATCTTTTTATCAATGACTGCCAATTCTGCAAATTATTGTAGGTTTGTAAGGATAAATCAGCAGGGTAATGATGCAAGTAACCTTTGAGAAAAATCACAGGAACATTTAAAAAGTCTGTTTTTTTTTAATTTTTTATTGGTTATATTCAAATATTGATTAGATTAGATTACTTACAGTGTGGAAACAGGCCCTTCGGCCCAACAAGTCCACACCGCCCCGCCAAAGCGCAACCCACCCATACCCCTACATCTACCCCTTACCTAACACTACGGGCAATTTAGCATGGCCAATTCACCTGACCTGCACATCTTTGGACTGTGGGAAGAAACCCACGCAGACACAGGGAGAATGTGCAAACTCCACACAGAGAGTCACCTGAGGCGGGAATTGAACCCGGGTTTCTGGCGCTGTGAGGCAGCAGTGCTAACCACTGTGCCGCCCTATTGGAGACAGGAGAAAGTAGGGCTGTCTGAATGAGAGCCACAAACTATCCAATCAAGTGAGCCTGGCTGCTTTCTTATCTTCAGGTTAGGAGAGAGTGCACCATGCATCCATTTTGAGCGGCAGGTTGCAGCTCTTGGATGTGGGAGGTCATGAATCTCCATCTGAATAATGGAGGCAACTCAATGTGTTACTGGTCTTGTACGTGTCCAGGAGTGGGCCAATTTGCTTCTGAAAACAGAAGAATACATAAAAAATATGGTGCAGGCTGGAAAACTGAAAACTACAGAAATGTTCAGAGGAGTAGTGAGAGAATAACCATGGAGGAAACAATATAGTTAATACTTCAGTTGTGAAAGGTACCATGTGTGAAACATTTACTTGTCTGATTTCCTAATTTTTTATCTTGCCCTTGTTATTCATCCCTTTGTGGTAAGAAAGGAAGAGAGAATTTCTAATAATTCACCCAGAACTTTTTCTCTGATTGTCTAATTGAGGTTAGGAAGTTAATGCCAGAGTAAACGCAAATCCTATAATCCCTTCCTACCCAACTGAATTGTACGTGTGGAACCAATAGCAATTAGACTGTATAAAATTTTGGTGAAATAATCTGCTCCAATATGCACCAAATTTCTGAAGGTATTACCTCAAGATCTGGTTCTTGCTTTAAATTTATCCAATCGTTTTGTCATGTGAACCACAGTGTGGATTGTTGTGGTGCTGAGTCATTGGACTCAAATTGCTGTATACCACAAAGTTTTCTGAGCTGTTGCTGGAATGCCAATATTTCAGTTTAGAGCAAAGTATTCAAGGTTTGTACGTGATCCACCAATTGTGCTTTGGGTTGATCTTACTGCATATGAATAGAGTCATAGAGATGAACAGCATGGAAACAGACTCTTCGATCCAACTCATCTATGCTGACAAGATATCCTAAGTAGGGCTGTTTGAATGAGAGCCACAAACTATCCAATCAAGTGAGCCTGGCTGCTTTCTTATTTTCAGGTTAGGAGAGAGTGCACCATGCGTCCATTTTGAATGGCAGGAGGCAGCTCTTGGATGTGGGAGGTCATGAATCTCCATCTGAATAATGGAACATTATTCAGCAAAAGTTTACACTGTGCTATAAATTTTACTTTTACTATAAACTCTGTGTCTTACAATTGTGTACTGCACAACCACCTGATGAAGGAGCGGCACTCCAAAAGCTAGTATTTCCAATTAAACCTGTTGGACTATAACCTAGTGTTGTGTGATTTTTAACTTTGTACACCCCAGTCCAACATTAGCATCTCCAAATCATGTCTTTTAAATGTTGTAACTGTACCAGCCTCCACCACTTCCTCTGGCAGCTCATTCCATACACGTACCACCCTCTGTGTGAAAAAGCTGCTCCTTAGGTCTCTTATATCTTTCCCCTCTCACCCTGAGCCTAGGTCCTCTAGTTCTGGACTCCCCCACCCCAAGGAAAAGATCTTGTCTGTTTATCCTATTTCTATATTAATGTTTACATTTATCAATACATCATTTCACAGGCCATTGGTTACTTTTAATCATTTCCTTTCTTGTTTAGTATCACGAGTGTGGCATTTACAGGGGGGAGTCCACACCTCTAATTTATAAAGAGGATTTGAAGACATTAGCTTGTCCAATATCATGAAAGAAATTTCTTTATTTGTTGCAAACTTGCTAAAACCTAAACTAAATTAGTAAATAGTATGTAAGTTTCCTTTCATGGTATAATGTTAAACTGGGCTCTTCTTCAGTGCGACTCAGTATTTCTTTCAAGTAGTTACACAGAATGAATTCTTTTGTGGTCTTCTTGCCTAGGTCCTGTTTCCCATCCTTCTGAACGTGTTGTTACACATTTGGAATCCTAAGACAATGGTCGAGAGCAAAAAACAGACCAACTTCTTTCTTTCTTTCTGTCCTCACTAGTTTGAAGTCAGTTAGAACTGAGATTGGCCAACTGCATAGATCAGAAAGATGGAGGACCTTCAGCATAAGACATCATTTATTCAGTAAGGTCAGGCATTGTCATCTGTTTAAATAATGCAAATATAGAACTGTGTTTCATTTTAAATGTTTTATGTTGGATTATGAAATGAGTAAATTGAATGTGCTGAGGCAGAGTTATTAGTTTTAACCTACCTCTCTATCACCTTGCAGTGTTTGGTGTGAGTCATATTCATAACGTACATTTCAAGACCTAGTCACGTGAAGTGGTCACCACGTTCACTGCTCAGATACCCTTTAATCTACTGTCACTCGAAATATGTACAATTAGCAGGAGAAGCAGACCATTCAGCCCCTCGACCATGCCCTGCCAATCAAAGATCGTGGCTAATTTGATTGTAGCATCAACTCTACACTTCTGCTAACCCCATACCTTTAAATTCCTTGTTATTCAAGAATCTATATCCCTTCGCCTCAAAGACATCTAATGACTCTGCCCCTACTGCTCTGGCAAAGAGAGCTCCAAAGACTCTCACTCTTTGACTAGAAAATTCTCCTCATGTTCATTGCAAGTCGGAGACTCCTTATTTTTAAACTGTGTCTCGTAGTTCTAGTCTGACCAACAAGAGGAAGCATCATTCTCCTTATCAAGTACCCTCAGGATCTTATATACTTCAGTAAGATTCTTCTTGATCTTCTAAACTCCAATGAATACAGGCCTAAACTAAAACAAAGAACTGCAGATGTTGAAGGTCAGGTTCTGATGAAGTGTCACCAGCCTCAAAACATTAACTCTGCTTTCTTCCCATAGATGCTGCCAGACCTGCCGAGTTTTGCCAGCAAGTTCTGTTTTTGAATACAAGCCTAACCTGTCCAATGTTATCTCATGACATGACTCCCTCATCCTGGGAATCAGACAAGTGAACCTTCTCTGAACGTGTTCTAGTATAATTGTGTACTTTCTTAAATATACAGAGACTAAAGCTGTATACTGTACTCTAAATATGGTGTTACCAATACCCTGTAGAATTGTATTAAAATAACTGTACATTTACATTCCATTCCACTTGTAATATGTGACAATATTCCCATTTACCATGCCAGCCACAGTTTAGACAATGACCAATTGACCAATTTTTCATTTATAATTTGATTGTACCAACAAACAGTGAAGGGTTTATTATTTGTCCACAATATCAGTGAATTCCTTCCTCATTATTTACTCAAAAATTTCCAGCAGAAAGGAGATACGTTATGGTCATAGAATATTACAGCATGGAAAGAGACCCTTCAGCCCATCATGTATACACTGGTCATCAAGCACCTGTCTACTCTAATCCTAGTTCCCAGAGTACATGCATGCTATGACTTTTCAAAAGTTCATCTAAGTAATTCTTAAATATCATGATGGTTTCTGCCTTTACCATCCTTTTAGGCAGTGAGTTTCAGATACCCACCACCATCTAAGGGAAAAAATTCTTTCTTAAATCACCTTGAGATCTCCTGCCCCTTAAATTAAATCCATACCCCTCATTATTGTTCTCTCCAATCCATGCCTATCCTTGTCCTTCATAATTTTATAGGCCTCAATTAGATTCTCTCCTTCAGCCTTCCCTGCTCTAAGGAAAACAACGCCAGCCTATCTATAGCCAAATTGCTCCATCCTCGATAATGTTCCGGCAAATGCAGCACGGTGGCTCAGTGGTTAGCACTGCTGCCTCACAGCGCCAGGGACCCGGGTTCGATTCCAGCCTCGGGCGACTGTCTGTGTGGAGTTTGCACATTCTCACTGTGTCTGTGTGGGTTTCCTCCGGGTGTTCCAGTTTCTCCCGCAGTCCAAAGATGTGCAGGTTAGGATGGATTGGCCGTGCTAAATTGCCCGTAGTGTTCAGGGATGTGTAGCTTGGGTGCATTAGTCAGGGGTAAATGTAGGATAATAGTGTAGGGGAATGGGTCTGGGTGGGTCATTCTTTAGAGGGTTGGTGTGGACTTGTTGAGCCAAAGGGCCTGTTTCCACACCAGGGATTCTATGAAATTTCCTCTGCGCCCTCTCAAGTGCAATCACATTAACCCTAACCCTAACCCAAGCACCTGTACAATGCCCCAATAAGACTCATGCATGTATCTACCAGATGCAGTCATGAACAGGGCTGGAGGGGAATGCAAGGAGCAGTCTGGAGAAGATTGAGTGGGGCGAGAAACAAGCAGGGAAGGTGGGGGGAGGGATGACCATGAGGTAAGGGGGAGGGGGAAGGAGGGAGAGGAGAGGAGAGAGGCCTTTTCTCACTCTCAAAGCCTTTTCTTCTCCCACCCCCATCCCAAACTCATGCACCAACCCCCCTTCCTGGGCCTATACTCTAAGGTTTTCCGCTTTACTATTCACCATCTTTATTGTACACTACAAACAGAAAAGGTTCAGCATTGAACCTGATGGTATGCAACTAGACACATATTTTCAGTCACAAGATCAATCTTTAATAGCATCCTCAACTCCCGACACTTTGCCAATTTTGGTGCCAATTTGTCAAATTGCCCTGAATTCAGTGGACTCTTTAAATCTTGACAAGCCTCCCGTGTAACGCCTTATCAAAAGCCTTAGTAAAGTGAGACAACAGGGGGGTGGTTTAACCTGATAGTCACCATGCCTCAGGTGAAGGGAGACTACGTCATGGTA
Organism: Chiloscyllium punctatum; assembly: GCF_047496795.1. Classification (NCBI taxonomy): domain Eukaryota; kingdom Metazoa; phylum Chordata; class Chondrichthyes; order Orectolobiformes; family Hemiscylliidae; genus Chiloscyllium; species Chiloscyllium punctatum. The sequence goes on from NC_092784.1 coordinate 49,437,174, forward strand.
ACCTCGGTGCGGGAATTGTTGGCATTACTCTGCATTGCAAATCAGCTGGACAGCCAACTGAGCTAACCAACCCCCAGATATAATCTTCCACCTGACAAAGGCAGGCTAACTATCCTTGGTTAATCATTGTCTCTCTGAATGGAGATTCATTTGGTCCCTCAGAACTTTTTTCAAGCATTTCCCTACCTCTGATGTTAGACTTGTTGGTCTATGGTTCCCTAATTTATCCCTACTAGACTCCTTGAATAATGGCATCACATTAACTATCTTCCTGTCTTCTGGCACCTGTTCTGTGGCTATGGAAGTCTTGAAAATGAATCTCAGGGGCCCTACAATCTCCTCCATTGTTTCACACTAAAGATTGCAATACATTTCGCCGGGGCCTGGGAATGTATCCAATTTTAAACCCACTAATACTGCTAATACCTCCACCTCTCCATACTAATTTGTTCATGTTTATCACAGTTCCCCTCTCTGATTCCTATACTTAACACCAAACTTCTCCATAGTCAATACAAAATACACATTCAAAACCCCATCTCCTTCTTCCAGCTCCATATTTTAGTCATTAATGGCCCCATGCTTTCCCTGGTTATCCTCTTGCCTCTAATGTACTTATAAAATGCCTTTGGATTTTCCTTTATCTGACTTGTCAGTGATTTTTCATGCCCATCTGTTACCTCTCATTGTTTCACAACTCGAATATAAATAAAGAAACATGAGTGTGTGTGTTTTATTGATTTCTTCAGTTTACTGAGGATGAATCTGGGTATTTAACATACCATCTTTGTCCCAAGAATTGCGTACATTAGAAGTACAACACTGAGGAATGCTGAAACAAGCGTACTTGTTAATATATCAGCATTCACTTTATCACAATGTGTTGCAGCTTACTATTGGCTGAAAATCACTTCATTAAAATTACTGGATAACTCAAATTTTGAACTGGGCTTTAAAAACAATTCGTCCAGTGCTTTTTTGCTGCCCTTGGGTTATTTAAAATTATTACATAATTTAGCTTTGGGAAGCAGAATGAATTTGTACGCATTATGCAATGATCTAAGCTACCACAAAGGGGCACTGTTTGCTACTGTCAGATGAAATAACTCAAAAGGCAACCTCCCTTGTGTTGAACTTGTACCTTTATGTGGAGAATGTTAAATTTTACTAAAACTTTAATTCAGTGGAAGCACAGAAGTAAATGTATTGCTAACTATAAAATATACAGGTTTTTAATACTTTGAGAAACTGTGAACTGTCTCAGCAGAAGCAACATGTAAATGTTCATAGTTAGAGAAAGGGGATTATTTGCAAATGGTGGCATGCAATAGACAATGAAAATATGATTTGAATCAAGAGTGAAAGGAAAGCTTACTATGCATTATCCCCTAACTATTTGCACTGTAGTTATTTGCCAGAAAATGTCATCACTGTACAGATGAGATTTGATACACCTTTTTTGAAAATTCAAAGAGCTATTGATACACATCTGCTTTACTTTTCAATTAAAGAACAATTAAGCAACAATTGAGATCACAGTTCAAACTGATATTAAAGATGCCCCTAATATATTGTAAGTTAGTGAGCAGAAATAATCATGTTGAGTTATAATTTGAGTTAGAATGATGGTCATGATCATGCACATATACCAGGTAATTTTTGTTCGCTGTAATCAAAATCTCTAGTTGTATTTTTTACTGTCACTCAAGCAATTCATGTCAATAAATGGGACAGTGGAGGATCAGGGCAAACAAACGAAGGGTTTAGTTATGTTGCTACTTGAGAATTGCTGCAAAATAGCTTTAAAGTTCCAGAATCCAGTGGAAAGCAATGGGAAACTCCTGGAGGAGTCTGACATCAAATGGGTTTGACACGTCCTGTAATCTGAACTGCAATGGAATGTTGAGCTGGGTTTTGTGATGTCAACCATGGTTCGCTTGTCTCGGAGTCAGAAAACTGCAGTTCTCATAGAGTCATAGAGATGTACAGCATGGAAACAGATCCTTCAGTCCAACTCGTCCATGCTGACAAGATATCCCAACCCAATCTTGTCCCACCTGCCAGCATCTAGCCCATATCCCTCCAAACCTTCCTATTCATATAACCATCCAAATGCCTTTTAAATGTTGTAATTGTACCAGCCTCCACCACTTCCCCTGCAGCTCATTCATACATGTACCACCCTCTACATGAAAAAGTTACCCCATAGGTATCTTTTATATCTTTCCACTCTCACCCTAGTTCTTTAATTCTGGACTCCTCCACCCCAGGGAAAAGACCTTGTCTATTTACCCTATCCATGCCCCTCATGATTTTATAAACCTCTATAAGGTCACCCCTCAGCCTCTGAGACTGCAGGGAAAACAGCCCCAGCCTGTTCAGCCTCTCCCTGTAGCTCAAATCCTCCAACCCTAGCAACATCCTTGTAAATCTTTTCTGAACCCTTTCATGTTTCACAACATCTTTCCAATAGGAAGGAGACCAGAATTGCACGCAATATTCCAACAGTGGCTGAACCAATGTCCTGTACAGCAACAACATGACCTCTCAACTCCTGTATTGTGGTATTTTCCCACCTGTATTTTCCACCTCTGTTGGTATGTAGTACTGGGTAAGGATCGTTTGATTCTCCTATGATCTTGCTTTCTTAGACCCAGCCAGTGATTGATGGTAGAGGATACAGCACTGTAGATTTTAGGCAGAAGAGACATTTTTCTTAGGTGAGAAGATAATTTATCGCACAATAGCACTAAGTGCAATTGCCAGTCATAATTACTGAAACCTAAGGAGCTCATACAGATATATCTGCTCCCTCTGAAAGCAAAAATAGAACTTATCTCAAGCACAACAACTGCATGTGACTTAAGGAGAATGGGTGGTGCCAATGTAGCATGAACATTAACCCTTTCAGAATCTTGTGCAATAGGCTCAAGTGTCAGTCCAGAGACTTAAGAACAAAGAACATCACAACACAGGAACAGGCCCTTTGGCCCTCCAAGCCTTTGCTGATCCAGATCCTCTATCTAAACGTGCTGCCTATTTTCTATGGATCGGTGTCCCTTTGCTCCATGCCCATTAATGTATCTGTCTAGACACATCTTAAATGATACTATCATTCCCGCCTCTACCACCTCCATTGACAACACGCTCCAAGCACCCACCACCCTCTGTGTAAAGAACTTTCCATGCATTTATCCCCAAACCTTTCCCCTCTCACTTTGAACTCGTGACCCCTACTAATTGACTCCCCACTCTGGGAAAAAATTTCTTGCTATCCACCCTGTCTTCACCACTCATGATTTTTTAGATCTCAATCAGGTCCCTCCTCAACCTCCATGTTTCTAATGAAAATCATCCTAATCTACTCAACCACTCTTCATAGCTAGCACCCTCCATACCAGGCAACATCCTGGTGAACCTCCTTTGCACCTTCTCCGAAGTATCCACATCCTTTTTGTAATGTAGTGCCTTGAGCAAAAAGTAAGTAAACATTCCAGCGGATTACTGTGAAAGTACAAGACTGTCAGAAATGTTATCTTCCTGATGGCCTTTATTCCCTCCCAAGTGAATGTAAAATCAAAATCCAGGAATCTTCTTTGAACAAGAGCATGGTCCTACTACCTGGTTTCTAGATTAGATTAGATTGCCTACAGGATGGAAACAGGCCCTTCGGCCCAACCAGTCCACACCGACCCTCCGAAGGGGAATCCACCCAGACCCATTTCCCTCTGACTAATGCACCTAACAATATGGGCAATTTAACCTGGCCAATCCACCCTAACCTGCACATCTTTGGACTGTGGGAGGAAACCAGAGCACCCAGAGGAAACCCACACGGGGAGAATGTACAAACTCCACACAGACACGAGGAGAATGTACAAACTCCACACAGACACGGGGAGAATGTACAAACTCCACACAGACACGAGGAGAATGTACAAACCCCACACAGACACGGGGAGAATGTACAAACTCCACACGGACACGAGGAGAATGTACAAACTCCACACAGACACGGGGAGAATGTACAAACTCCACACGGACACGGGGAGAATGTACAAACTCCACACGGACACGAGGAGAATGTACAAACTCCACACAGACACGGGGAGAATGTACAAACTCCACACGGACACAGGGAGAATGTACAAACTCCACATAGACACGGGGAGAATGTACAAACTCCACACTGACACAGGGAGAATGTACAAACTCCACACGGACACAGGGAGAATGTACAAACTCCACACGGACACGAGGAGAATGTACAAACTCCACACAGACACGGGGAGAATGTACAAACTCCACACGGACACAGGGAGAATGTACACACTCCACATAGACACGGGGAGAATGTACAAACTCCACACAGACACGGGGAGAATGTACAAACTCCACACGGACACAGGGAGAATGTACAAACTCCACATAGACACGGGGAGAATGTACAAACTCCACACTGACACAGGGAGAATGTGCAAACTCCACACAAATACGGGGAGAATGTACAAACCCCACACAGACACAGGGAGAATGTACAAACTCCACACAGACACGGGGAGAATGTACAAACTCCACACGGACACAGGGAGAATGTACAAACTCCACACAGACAAAGGGAGACTGTACAAACTCCACACAGACACAGGGAGACTGTACAAACTCCACACAGACACGGGGAGAATGTACAAACTCCACACGGACACGGGGAGAATGTACAAACTCCACACAGACACGGGGAAAATGTACAAACTCCACACAGACACGGGGAGAATATACAAACTCCACACAAACATGGGGAGAATGTACAAACTACACACAGATACGGGGAGAATGTGCAAACTCCACACAGAGACAGGGAGAATGTGCAAACTCCACACAGACACGAGGAGAATGTACAAACTCCACACAGACACAGGGAGAATGTACAAACTCCACACAGACACGGGGAGAATATACAAACTCCACACAAACACGGGGAGAATGTACAAACTACTTACAGACACGGGGGAGAATGTACAAACTCCACACAGATACGGGGAGAATGTGCAAACTCCACACAGAGACAGGGAGAATGTGCAAACTCCACACAGACACGAGGAGAATGTACAAACTCCACACAGAGACAGGGAGAATGTGCAAACTCCACACAGACACGAGGAGAATGTACAAACTCCACACAGACACAGGGAGAATGTACAAACTCCACACAGACACGGGGAGAATGTGCAAACTCCACACAGAGACAGGGAGAATGTGCAAACTCCACACAGACACGAGGAGAATGTACAAACTCCACACAGAGACAGGGAGAATGTGCAAACTCCACACAGACATGGGGAGAATGTACAAACTCCACACAGACACGGGGAGAATATACAAACTCCACACAGACACAGGGAGAATGTACAAACTCCACACAGACACGGGGAGAATGTACAAACTCCACACAGACACGGGGAGAATGTACAAACTCCACACAGACACGGGGAGAATATACAAACTCCACACAGACACAGGGAGAATGTACAAACTCCACACAGACACGGGGAGAATGTACAAACTCCACACAGACACGGGGAGAATTTGCAAACTCCACATGGATACAGGGAGAATGTGCAAACTCCACACGGACACAGGGAGAATGTGCAAACTCCACACAGACATAGGGAGAATGTACAAACTCCACACAGACACGGGGAGAATGTACAAACTCCACACAGACACAGGGAGAATGTGCAAACTCCACACGGACATAGGGAGAATGTACAAACTCCACACAGACACGGGGAGAATGTACAAACTCCACACAGACACGGGGAGAATGTACAAACTCCACACAGACACAGGGAGACTGTACAAACTCCACACGGACACAGGGAGAATGTACAAACTCCACACAGACATGGGGAGAATGTACAAACTCCACACAGACACGGGGAGAATATACAAACTCCACACTGACACGGGGAGAATATACAAACTCCACACTGACACGGGAGAATGTACAAACTCCACACTGACACGGGGAGAATGTACAAACTCCACACAGATACGGGGAGAATATACAAACTCCACACTGACACGGGGAGAATATACAAACTCCACACTGACACGGGGAGAATGTACAAACTCCACACAGATACGGGGAGAATATACAAACTCCACACTGACACGGGGAGAATATACAAACTCCACACTGACACGGGAGAATGTACAAACTCCACACTGACACGGGGAGAATGTACAAACTCCACACTGACACAGGGAGAATGTACAAACTCCACACAGACACAGGGAGAATGTACAAAGTCCACACTGAGAGTTGCCCGATCATCTGGTGACTGTTGCATTTTTTTTTGCAGGACATAATTCTGCATTAACTGATTCCATGTTGCATACATTGGCTTTGAGAAAGTAGATACTCTATCTAAGTTCACAAAGTATCTACAATTCAAGAGCAGAGCTCTATGCATTTGATTAAATGTAGCATTTCATACTGAACTTGACTGGGAGCCAGACTGAAGAAAAAAATTATCTCGGAATCTGCCTGGAAGCAGTCCTGACTTAAAGATAGTTACAATGTAAAAATGTCTTACAATATTGACCATTTGAGAAATTACAGTATATTTGGGTTTCCAGACCTTCAAATTGATGTGTCTATACCATCAAAATATCAACTTGGTTAAGTTGGCAGCATTTCTATTACTGAATTAGAGGTTTTGGGATTAAGATTCAACGTGGACTTGACTACATACTTAAGTCTAAAACATCAGTGTTATTCCGAGGGAGTGCTACATAGTTGAAGATGCTGTTTTTGGGGCAAGGTGCTAAAATGAATCCTGTTTTATAAACACAGCATGTTTCTTTATGAAAGAGTGATTCCCCATCATCCTAGCCAACTGTCTTTCCTTAATAAACACTGCAAAACCCAGAAGAGTGGACAGTTGTAACACCTTACAATGTGCACATTGGCACTTGTGTTTCTCTACATCACAAACAGCTGAAACTCAACAGTAAATTAATTAGCTGGGTAATGCTTTCAAACATGTTTGAAGTTGGGATGGAAAGCAACTTGCTTCTTCCTTCTTTTAAATGTTGCTATTAATTGTTCCAGTACTACTCTGTAAAACTGCACGAGCAATCTACAGAGGAAGCTCAATTTGCTCAATTCAGTTAAGGACAATTAGCATTTTAATTAATTGCTTTAGGATTGAAATTAAAGAAATTAAACTGATCTATCAGTCTTATCAGGTGAATATTTAGGCCCAGTTTTAGGGTGTTACAGAAAGCCAATTTGCTTTACTACAAATAGCACAGTCTGAGATGCAGGACTACTTTCTGAGGGACAGTCTTGGGGTAGAGTCCACACACGTTCAGTGAAGAAATGCCCCTATCTAAGGCCCTCCTACTACAGGACACCAAACAGCTGGAAACAATGTAAAACACCTCAGTATGAATGCAGCAAAGGATGTTTGACGTGGAATGTAATTGTAACTTGTAAATATAACGAGGTATCTCACATATTGAAAGAAAATTATCTCCACTGGTACTCTTGTCTTTTATTCATTCTCATTCTGAGAGGTGGTCACATTGTCAACAAACTTCCTCTGCTATGTTTGATTCTCTGCTGTCATCATTGTCTGCCCCATTAACAAACCAGTTCTTATTTTAATATTGTCCATCCAGGTCATCTTGCACATTTTCCAGGTGCTGTGTCTTTCTTAATCTCTTCTCCTGAACTCCTCCAGGTCACATCACATACCCAAAGCATGAGATCACTGCATTAAGCAAATTCACACCAGGTTTCTCAAGAATACACTCAATTGTCCTCTTGTTAGTCTGTGACATGACTGAGGCTATTCATTTTTCAAAAGCTCTAATTGAACTCTCATCACTCTTCTCGATGTCTAGATTTCACAAGGGACCCCAGAAGATGAACCTTCAATGCACTGAAGATGCTGTGGCTACTGAATACGTACTTAATGTAAGTTCACATTGCCACGGTCCTGATAAAGTCTAACCCAGATTTCTTTGGTCTTTCTTGTGTTTCATGTGAAAAAATGTAGTATTACTTTATGACATAGAAATAATAAAAGCTGTGTTTTAGTATGATAGATAAATAGAAAATGTGATAGATTAAGACAGTGTAGTACACAAAATTGTCATAAAGACCTGCATAAAGGCATTAATTACACCGTGCTTGTAAAGGGCTGAAACAGTAGGTGTTAATTAACTGAATAGTGCAAATGTCCTGTTGATGGGAGTGCAGTTGCTACGGCAACATTTATTTAGATCCTGTGCTCTTCTGTATGTAGATCGTTTTTTAAAATGTTCAGTGTTCTTTAAATTCACATAGCGATAGAAGGACTTGTTTGAAAATCACAGATGGATGTTATTTCATTAACGGAGTAATGCAGCCACCTCAAATAAATCACAGCGCAAGGGAAAAGCTGTCTTCAAAGTTGAGCAGAATTTATTCTTTTTTTGGTTACATGAGACACCTGAATTATTTGTTTTGCTAAATAAATCATGGATTTTAGGATTTTTATTTAAGTTGCCTGTCCATGGTGGTATATAAAGCATAATGTCTGGGATTCAGCCATTTATTCCATATCTGATTCTGTTCACAATGAATGGTAATCAAAAATCCAATTATGTTGCTGAACTATATATATCGAAAAGAATAGTGCACACATCAAAGATAATAATGTTTTAGTACATGTCAATTGTTCATGCTTTATACGGACAAAGATTTGGTTTGTGACCTTTTGTGGATATGAGTTCATATTGCACATATACTTTGAGTATAGGAGATGGGATGTTATGTTGAAGTTGTACAGGGCATTGGTGAGGCTTCTGGAGTACTGTCTCCAGTTCTAGTCACCCATTTAAAGGAAGGATATTATTAAGCTAGAGAGGGTTCCGAAGAGATTTACCCAGGGTGTTGCAGGATATGGAAGATTTAAGCTGGGAATTTTTTCTTGGGAGGTTGGGAGGTTGAGAGGAATCCATGTAGAAATTCATAAAATCATAAGGGACATAAATAAGATTAATGGTAGGTATCTTTTCCCAGAGCAGGGGATTTCAAGGCTGGGGGTGCATATTTTTAGGGTGAGAGGAGAAACATTTAAAAAAGACATGAGGGGTGAACCTTTTACACAGAGGGCAGTTCACTTGTGGAACTGAACTTCCTGAGGAAGTGGTGAATGTGGGCACAGTTACAACATTTAAAAGACATTTGGATAAGTCCATGAATAGGAAAGGTTTGAAGGATAAGGGCCAGGAGCAGGCAGGTGGGACTAGTTTAGTTTGGGATTATGTTTGGCACGGACTGGTTGAACTGAACAGTCTGCCTTTTTGTACTGAATGACTCTATGTCTCTACATACTTCTATGTACCTCACTGATTGTGTGATCAGTGGACAATGAGTTAAAACTGTTTTCAGTTTTACTGAAGAGATTTTTCTTTGCAAAATATAGTTTGTTCAAAAAAATTTGCAAGTTATAAGATAAATCAGTTCAAATTTGACAATCCATAAGGTGTCCCACTATTCTTGTCATTATAGGTTATTTTTACAAGTTATAATCACAACGCAAGGGAAAAGCTATCTTCAAAGTTGTGGAGAATTTATTTTTCTTTTGGTTACATCAGATACCTGAATTAAATTTCTTTTGTTAAATAAACTAAGAACTGTAGGATTTTAATATTTTATAAGTTACAGGTTATATTTTCTACTCCCAGCAGGTGAGCTTCAGGTGGTCAGAGGAAGTGCTTCACTAATACCCTTGAGGCCTCAGTGATGAAGTGTGGCATTCCCACTGATACCTGGGAATCATTGGCCCATGACCATCCAAAGCAGAGGACCATTATCCAGGAAGGCATCGGGCACTTCCAGACATTCAAGTGGGTAAAACTGGAAGCCAGGTGAAAACAGTGAAAGGAGCACACTGCCACACCAAAGCCCCACTTGTCCCTTCCCGTAACCACCTTCTGTCCCAAGTGTAACAGAGCCTGCCGAAACGACATCAGTCTGTACAGCCTCCTATGGATTCACACTGAGAGTAGAGGAGAGTCATCCTCATCTGTGAGGGACCATCAACAAGTGAATGAAAATTTATAAGGTACAATTACAATTCATGTCAAACATTCTCTGGTTTATACAGCCAAGGGTTTTAACATGGTTTCTAACCCCTCAGTGCTCTATGATGTAGGGGTGGGAGATGTGGGGATGGCTAGACAAGGGCCTTTCCCGCATTGAACCTTTATGGCAGTTCCCCAAACTTTAGTGCATCCTTCAGCACATTGTCAAGAACGTAGGAACTTGCTGCAACACATTTGGAAGACCAACGAGTGTCTTTAACAAGGTGTTCTGCCTCCAGCAGCCTCAAGTGCCTCACAACTGACTTCACCTTCAACGACGTGACCTACAAACAAATCAACTATAGGACTCTTAGCAGAAGCAGTTATGCAGAGGTTAGAACTAGCAGCCCTACCAACGATTCAGCCCAAGCTTCAGGTCCTCTATGTGGATGACACCTTTGTCATCACAAAACAGAACAAATTAGAAGAAACTCACAAACACATAAACAACATTCTTACTGGTATAACGTTCACCAAAGAGGAAGAGAACAACAATAGGCTCCCCTTCCTAGATATCACTGTCGAACTCAAAGCCAATGGAGAGCTACAGACCTGTTTTTACAGGGAAGTCATACAGACTGACCAGATACTCAAGCACAGGAGCAATCATCCCAATACCCACAAACGGACCAGCATCAGGACATTATTTAAATGAGCCATGACACACTGCAACACCCAAGAACTAAGAGAAACTAAGGAAAAAACACCTGTACACCATATTCAGGAACAACAGGTACCTGATAAGCGCAGTCTGCCAATTCCCAAAATAACAGACCTAAATAAGAAGACACAACACGCCCAGAAACTCTAGCTACCCTGCCTTACATTAAAGACATCTCGGAGATGACAAACAGAATATTCTGGCCCCCTAGGCATCACAGTAGCCCACAAACCTACCACCACACTGAAATAGCTCCTGATGAATTTAAAGGACCCTATACCAACAACCAGCAGGACGAACGTCATGTATAAAATATCCTACAAGAACTGCAACAAACATTACATCGGACAGACGGGCAGGAATCTAGCCACCAGGATACATGAGCACCAACTAGCCACCAAAAGACATGACCAACTATCACTGGTATCCGTACACACAGATGAAGAGGGACACCAGTTCAACTGGGGCAATACATCCATCCTACGGCAGGCTAAACAAAGACACTCACTGGAATTCCTGGAGGCCTGGAATTTAAACCGGAACTCTAATAAACACATTGATTTGGACACCAATTACCATCCTCTCAGAAAAAGTACCGGAAGTGATATCACCCACCATAACAGACCAAGACAGATAAATAGCAAGTGGGACAGAACACCAGCACTTCGTCGGAGGCTCACTGATGATCTTACCTAGCATGGTGACAAAACGTCTGAGAACAAATCTACCCACTCAGCGAACAAACTTAAAACCTGATTAATTTAGGATATCTGGTCAGCATGGACGAATTGGACCAAAGGATCTGTTTCCACACTGTACAGCTCTGAGACACTCTGACTCTATAACTTCAGGTACCAATCTTCATTATTCCAGACTGGCTATAGCAAACAGTGGTTCACTCTAAACTATTATACCAATTTAGCTTTTGTCCCTATTTTCTATTCTTACCACTAATTTACATTCCGCAATTAAAAGACACACTATGTTTTCTTTAGATAACTTGAAGCCAAGAGAGATTGATGCTCATTAATCTCTGTCAATGATTCCATTCTCATGGTTACAGATCCACCCAAGTACTTAGTTCTTTAATAACAGTGACCAGCAAAATGTCCTAAAGCTTTAAGACTTGAATGAATGGCTTTCCCACTTTTTCAGCATCCTTTAACAAAGCATTGAGGTTCATCTCAAGTAGCTCCATAATTCAGACGCGGTTCCCAGTGTTGTATGCTGAGATAAACATCACCAAAAGAAAATTGACCAAGAATGTCAAACACTTGCTTGTCTGCATTTAGATTTCGGGTCTCCTTGCCTCTTTGTAAATGAACATTATGACTGCTTGTACATTCTCCCCTAATGGCCACACAGGGGAGATCAAAACATGTCAAGGGCTGAGATTCTTACTATTGGAAGATTGGAGAACAGGGTCTCCTTGGAAAAGAGAGTCTCCAAATCTCCGGCGGTCAGATGTAGCCATACTACCAGTTTGTATCCCAAAGAGCCTGTATTTTTCCAGTTACCAGGGAAGGCTGCTTCAATCCAGAAACTCAGGTAAATTTCTGGCAGCTGGATTTGCTTTTAGCCACAGTAGATGGTCTAATTTGAATTCAATTTTGAAAAATCTGGAAGTAAGAATCTACCGGTGACCATGAAAGCATTGCTGATTGTCGGGAAAACTCACCTGGGATTCACTAATGTCTTTCAGAGAAAGAAATTTGCCATCTTCATGCATTCTGGTCTACAGGTGATTCCAGACCCATAATGTGGTTGACTCTCAATTGCCCTCTGAAATGATCTAACTGTTGTACCAGGCGCTACAAAGTCTCAAAGGAATGAAACCAGACAAATCACCTGGCATTCATCTAGGCACCGGCAACAGCAGAAACAGCCCTGTCGACCCTGCAAAGTCCCCTTACTAACATCTGAGCGCTAGAGCCAAAATTGGGAAAGCTGTCTCGGGGACTAGTCAAGCAACAGCTTGACATTGTTTATAAAGTATAGTTCCATGAGTATGACAATGTTCCAGACGCCACCATCACCAGCCCTGGATATGTCATTTTCCATCGGCAGAACAGACCCAGTAGAGGTGGCAGCACAGTGATACAGTCAAGATGGAGTTGCCCCGGGAGTCCTCAACATTGACTCCAGACCCCATTAAGTCTCATGGCTTCAGGTTAAACAACGGCACGGAGACTTCCTGTTGATTACCACGTACCGTTCTCCCTCAGCTGATGAATCGTCGCTCCTCCATGTTGAACAATACTTGGAGGAAGCACTGAGGATGGCAAGGGCACTCTGGATGGGGGATCTCAACGTCTTCCACCAGGAGTGGCTCAGCAGCAGTGCTACTGATCAAGCCGGTCAGGTCCTAAAGGACATAGCTGCTAAACTGGATCTACAGCAGCTGGTGAGGGAACCAACAAGAGGGAAAAACATACCTGACTTCATCCTTACCAATCTGCCAGCTGCAGATGCATCTGTCCATGACAGTATCGGTAAGAGTGACCACAGCACAGCCTTGGTTCAAACATAGAAAAAACAGCTGAATTCTGAGGTGAGAGTGACAGCCCTTGATGTCAAAACTGCATTTGACCAAGAGTGGCATCAAGGTGTCCTCATAAAGCTAGAATCAATGGGTACTGGGGGCAAACTGTCTGCTGGTTGGACTCATGGTGCCTATGTACAGTGACAGTATACACTTTTCACTGTATTTTAAATTGAATATTTGTAACAATAAATGATTCAATTCAATACCTGACACATAGGAAGATTGTCATGGTTGTTGGATGTTCAGCTCCAGGACGTTTCTGCAGGAGTTCCTCAGAATAGTGTTCTTGGCCCAACCATCTTCTGTTGCTTCAAAAATGACCTTCTCTTCACCATAAGGTTGGAAGTGGGGATGCACGCTGACGATTGCGCAATGTTCAGTACCATGCGCAACTTGTCAGATACTGAAGCAGTCCATGTTCAAATGCAACACGATCTGGACAACATCCAGGCTTGGGCTGACAAGTGACAAGTAATATTCAGGTCATACAAATACCAGGATATGAACATCACCAATAAGAGACAATCTAACGACCACCAATTGACATTGAATGGCGTTACCATCCCTGAATCCTCCAGTATTAACATCCTGGGATTTACCATTGATCAGAAACACAACTGGACTCACCACATAAATACAGTGACTACAAGAGCAGGTCAGAGGTTAGGAATACTGCAGCAAGTAACTCACCTCCTGACTCCCCAAACCCTGTCCACCATCTACAAGGCACAAGTCAGGAGTATGATGGACCCCCCTCTTGCCTGAATGGGTGCAGCTTCAACAAAACTCAAGAATATAGGCCAAAAGCTGGCAAATGGGGTATTATGACACAGGGTAAACCCTTCTGCTAATTTAAGCCAGACACACAGAAAAGCTCACCTCGCCTCTTAATGTGTAAAGGTATGAGTAACAAAGAACTACCATATCCCAGTATTTAAAGAAAATAAAACAATTTATTCTTTAACTCCAAGAAACAAGAACATTAAACATTAACTATCTACTCTGTAAACCTTCTTAATCTGATCAATTTATCTACCTCCCACTCTACAACAATGTACTGATCTGATAAACTCCCCCAGTTAAGTTTTACAAAAGGATTCAAATTTCAAAATCAGTCAGCTGTGTCAATTCTCTTTTGCATCTTCCCCTGCAGATTTTTCTGGGTCTTTTCTTCTATCTTCTGCTGCACAGATTTCATATTTCAGAGAGCAATTCTGCAGGCAGTTGGTGTTCTTTGCTGCTCTGGCTAACTGTTCAAAATACCCGATTTTTGTATCTTAGTCTGAATCTTCCATACACCTAGCTGATCTCCTACAAGTAGTCCATGTGCTACCTGTAACACTTACTGTCTGTATGCTACCGGCAACACAATCTGGTGCACTTTGGTCTATTTCTCCTCTGCACTAACCTGCTGTGGTCTCCATTTTCATCTGAGGATTATATCTTTCAGATAATAATCTTTAGGAATATCCTCTGCTTCCTTTTCGGATACATATCAACATATATATCTTTTATTGTCTTGTCTATCTGTTGCAAGTCCATTAGCCTTTCAGGACTAAACACTTCTGTCTGACCTTCTGCCTGTTCAGGTTCTTCCTACACCTTGACATCAAACAGGGTGTCTGCTAACTGAACCTCAACTCCTTCATCTTTCTCTTTAGTTTTTGCTTCATGCTGTGATTTATGATAGTGGGATCTTGTTACTACACAGTCTTGGAAAATACCAGGGTATTTATCTTTTAACTCATCAGTTCCCTGGTCTTCCTTGGGCTTCTCCACAAGGGATGTTACTCCCACCTTGGACCCTGCTAAATTATTCCCAAGAACAAACTAGATTCCTGGGACTGATACTCTGTCAATCACTGCCTCTGTTACGTCCCCAGTCTTAAGTTGGCACTCCAACCTAATCTTACATAGGGAAAGGCTAAATTTCTGTCCATCTATCCCTCAAATTGCCACTCTCAGGTAACAGGTCAGACAGAGTGCAAATACTTTCACCTCTTTCTATTAGAGACTGGTTAGATCCTGTATCTCTCAAAACTCTAACTTCTTGCCTTTCTTGCCATGGGCGGTACAGTGGCTTAGCGGTTACCACTGCTGTCTCACTGTGTCAGGGACTCCGGTTTGATTCTTGCCTCTGGCAACTGTCTGTGTAGAGTTTGCACATTCTCCCCATGTCTGTGTGGGTTTCCTCCAGGTGCTCCAGTTTCTTCCCACAGTCCAAGATGTGTAGGTTAGGTGGATTGGTCATGCTAAGTTGTCCATAGTGTTAGGTGCATTAGTGAGGGGTAAATATAGGATAAGGGAATGGGTCTGGGTGGGTTACTCTTCAGCGGATTGGTATGGACTTGTTGGGCCAAATGACCTGTTTCCATACTGTAGGGAATCTAATCTAATCCTCTCCCCTGTTTTTTCTGAGTAAACTTTACCCACAGAGACAACTCCTTTATAGACATCAGGCACTAACTCCATACCCAGCCCCTGCCTCAGCTGCGCACTCTCTGGCAGTTCCTCGGCTTTTCTAGGGGTTTCCTTTACTACTTTTACTAATGCCATTGGCTTAGCCTCTTTTATCACATCATTTCCCACAATGCCTTTCTTTAACGACCAGCACTGTGACTTTACATGTCCCACTTTACCACAATGAAAACACCTGAGGCCTTCACCACTTTTCCACCCTCTTGGGCTTCTTTTCTAACCTGTGGTAAACCATTACTAGTGTCCTCTACTCTTTGTTTCAGAGTGTTGGATCTCCCCTTCTCCTAACTTCTATCCCTCACAGGACAAATTCTTACTGGAAGCTTGTCTAATGCACCAACTTGTGTTCATCTGCTAACTCTGGTGCTCTTCTCACTTGCTGAACTTTCTGTTCATCCATGTGAATTCTTGTCATTCCTGGAAGTGAGTTTTTAAACTCCTCCAGCAGAATAATCTCTCTTAGGGCCTTATCTATTTTTAAGGCCCTCACCTATCTATCAAAAGGACTGTTTAATTCTTTCAAACTCAACATATGTCTGACCTGGTTCCTTCTTTATGTTTCTGAACTGCTGTCTATACACTTCTGGTATTCATAAACACTTAAGATAACCTGTTTGACCTCTTCATAATCTTTTGACCCCTCACCTGACAGTGTGCAAATACCTCACCAGCTTTGCCTACCAGTTTAGTCTGAACTAGCATTACCCACAAGTCCTCAGACCACTCCATCTGCCTAGCTAATTTTTCTAATGAAATAAAGGCCTCAACATCTTTCTCATCAAAATCTGGCAGCATTTTGACATATTTGTATATATCACTACCTTCTCATTAATCTCCATCCTGTTAATTTGACTATGCTGATTAAGTAAGAGAAAGTGAGGACTGCAGATGCTGGAGTACCAGAGTTGAAAAATGTGGTGCTGGAAAAACACAGCAGGCCAGGCAGCATCCGAGGAGCAGGAGAATTGACGTTTCGGGCTGAAGAAGGGCTTATGCCCAAAACGCCGATTCTCCTCGGATGCTGCCTGGCCTGCTGTGTTTTTCCAGCACCACATTTTTCAACTATGCTGACCAGGTCAAAACTTCTGAAGTTCAAATTCTCTCCTTTTTTTTCTCTCTCTTTGCTCAGCTAAGAACCTTCTCTCTCTTTTTCCTCTCTCTTCTCTCTATCTTTCTCTATTTCCTCTGTCTCTCTTTGTTAATCATCTAACTGAATTTTTCTCAATTTTAATTTAGGTTTTTCCAACTCTACTGTACTTGTCTGTTCCTCTGACACAACTAGGTGTTTGAGTAGTTCCTTTACAATTTTCACTTTAATTTTGTCCTCGGTTAAACTCAATTCTAACTTATTTGCTAATTCTAAGAGTATGCTCTTTTCTTTCTAAACTTTCTTCGCAAATTTCGGAATCATCTTCAAATCCCAGAACGTCTTTAGTAATTTTAAGGGACATTTCTCTCACTTTTAATTTAACCAACCACAAAGAACCGAAATGAAACAAATTGTCTCACCCACATTTTATTTAAAGATCTAGGACACTAACCTGAAGTGTTTAATTCTACTGGGTTTTTTATGTACCCCAAATCTATTCAATTCTATCCACATCCCAGGCCGGATCTGTCTAAACCTGTCCAAATCATGGATCTGAGCCTCCAAACTGTTAAGACATGGGGTAAATCCTTCTGCTAATTTAAACCAGACACACAAAAAAGCTCACCTCGCCTTGTAATCTGTAGAAATATGAGTGACAAAGAACTATCAAATCCCACGAAAGAAAAAAATTAACAAATTATTCTTTAACTTGAAGAAAAAAGAACATTTCTCAACAACTATCTACGCTGTAAACCTTCTTTATCTGATCAATTTATCTACCTCCCACTCTACAACATTATACTTATCCGATAAAATCCCTCCAATTAAGTTTTAAAAAAAATTCAAATTTCAAAATCAGTCAGCTGTGTCGAGTCTCCTCTACATCTTCCACTGCAGATTTTTCTGGGTCTCTTCTTCGGTCTTCTGCTGCACAGATTTCATAAGAACAGGTACCTTTCAGTGAGCTAACTGTTCAAAATACCAGACTTTTATACCCCAAAACATTGGATCGTCTCATTGGTTTGATATCGTCAAAACAGTAAAATTCAAATTCGATTGTATTTTGGTATCTTGGGGCATAATTTAAACTGATTGGCTAAATTCAAATTTGTTGTGTACCATGGCAACCCAGCTCCAGCTATTTGTTTCACAGCCAAATGTTACATTTTTAAATTTTCAGCACACTCTGTGCTTGTTAAGTCCTTCTAGCCCTCACTCTCTCTTAAAGTTACAGTACACCTACAACTTCATAACAGGTATTAGATTAAGTTAGGATATCTGGTTGGCATGAACGAGTGGACTGAAGGGTCTGTTTCCGTGCTGTAAATCTCTATGAATCTATGGAGTTTGTGTCCAATCTGGGAACCATGTTTAAGGAAGGATGTGAAACTTTAGACAGGATGCAGGAATGATTCAGAAATCTTTTTCCCAAGAATGGGGGACTTGAATTACCTGGATAAACTGGAAAAGCTGAAGTTGACATTGACAAAAGAAAATTTACATTTTATAACAATGTTTAAAATCATGAAGAGTCTGATTTGAGTTGATAGAGAGAAATGGTTCTTAGTGACAGAATAGATGAAAACCAGATGGCATTAATAAAAGTAGATTAGCAGAAAATGCAATGAGAACATATGGGAATAAGTTACATAGCAAGTAGTTTGAGGTTTGCAGTGTATAGCTTGGGAATGTGGGGGATGGAGGTTCAATAGTGGATTTCAAAGGGAATAGGAAAAACACCTGAGAAGATAAGAAATTATAAGAAAAGGGCAGGAGAGTGGCTGAAGAATTGCTTTTGCAGAGAATTACAATAACATCCCTCTAAATTTTCCAGCTGGTGAACAGACAGATTAAGTCAATGAATGGCAGGAGATAATGGAAGTGAATACATCAGCACGTAGAGATTGGTTGTGATAGTTTGAATGGTTTCCTTTTCTACTGCAAGCGTTTTACAATTGTTGAATATTATGTACTGCACAGAAACTGCAGTTCAGCTGGACCAAGCCATTTTATACTCCATTGGAGCCTCCACGCCCTGTAGCACACACAGTTCATAATTCTTACTAGTCTTCGGGCTAAAAGGTTTCTTCTCAATTCTCTGTTGGATTTCGGCATGGCTTCTAATTATGTTGTGCCCAACAAGGAAAATATTTTCTCTCTATCAATTCTATCAAAACCTAACCCTCAGATGAAAGAGAAAACGTTCAGATGCTGGATGTCTGATATAAAAAAAGTGCTGGAGAAACTGAGCAGATGTGGAAGCATTTGTGGAGATAGAAATACACAGTTCATATTTCCAGTCACACGTGACTGTCTCAGAACTTCAGAAAAGTTCTTAAGAGTCATGTTGGACTCATAAAGGCAACTGTTTCTCTCTCCAGAGATGCAATCTAGACTTGCTTGGTTTCTGAAGAACTTTGTTTTTTATTTCATTATCCTTTCAAATCCTTCCTGTAATGCATATTCACGAATTTCTAGTGCTATCCTTGTAAACTTGAGTACATCCTCCAGCGCTAGGTTTTCTCTTACAAAAGTCTAATTATGAGACAACGTGGTCCATTTCGAAGAACTACATTTCCCACAGTGCCTAGCAAGGAGGCACGCTTGGCGCATGCGTCGTCTGTCTCCATGACCCGTTGAAATCGTCACCAACGCGCGGAAGGTGTATGTGTCTACTGACGTGGAGCTAAACCAACCGAAATGCCGCAAACAGCGACTGACAGGCACCCAACCACTCACCGGCGGGGCAATGGGCGGGCCTGCATGTGGACAGCCAGTCAGCATCGCGGAGGTGGGCAGGCCTTCCGGTGTTGCGTTGCCTGGGTTGATTCCGGAGGCTAGCAACTGTTGCCTTGAGGACGAGCGCCATAGCCACCGTAGTCCTGGCGACTGTTACCCCGTCAAACAACAACTTACGCCACAAAGGTGATTCTTTTTTTCTCTCTTCTCTGATCATCAAAAAACTTCGTACGATAAACAAAAACACTTTTTCCTGACAGGAGATTATAAAATACGGGCCAAAATTCTCAGCCAAAGAGATTAAAAAGATAAAAAAATTAATATGACGATGCCAAAAGATTTTTCAGGCACAAAATGGCGGTTGTTAGGAGTCCAAAGATCACTCTAAACTATTCAATTCCGGCAAGATACCGAGGCTTTATTCTCTCTTCGTAATAGTTATGAAGTAAATCGAACTTTTTATAAAATCTGTGATAATTTTTTGTTGTGGTTAATTATTGTCAGAAGTAGCGTCGGATGTGTCAGAAACAAACCCGGGGTAAAGCATTCCATAATTGATAGGATGTGAACTTTAAAGGTTTATCATTTTTGCGTGGGTTTCATTTGCGCTGAAGCGGGTTTCCGAAACCAAAGAAAAAAAAAATCCGCTCGTTAACAGTGCAGCGAGTACAGTTGTATGTAGTGAACGGCGAAGGAGGCGAGGTCCGCTTTTTTTTAACCGCGGAGTAGCCCAACTGGAAGTGGGGGAGGGGAGGGGAAGGGGCGGGACCGAGGTTGATTGTCGGTTTCGGCGACCAACCGAGATGCGGGATCCGCCGTGTAAATCAGCCAATGGGGGTTCGGGTGGTGGGTGGTCTCGTTGACCTGCGCGGGAAGCGGTTAGGCACGAGGCAGAGCTTCAAACGCCAGCGATGACGCTAAGGTGGGCGTGGCCCAGCGCCGCCTTCACTTCCTGGTTTCATTTGGTGTGGGATGGTGATAGATGTTCAATGTGCTGCCACGTTGGGTGCGGAGTGTTTCTTAACTTACAACAGTGTCTTCACCTCAAGAAGTATTTTAATGTCTCTAAACTGCTAAAAAAAACTGCAAATAATTCTTTTGGTGCAGTTTGTAACCATTATGGTCAACCTTACAGAATAAATTGGAACAGGTGTAGGCTCTTCAATCCTTGCACCACCATTGAATAAGATTATGACTGATCTCTTAACCACAATCCAATACGTCACACCAAACTGATGCTTCATTCCAATGAGGCTAAATAGGAATTTTTATTTGAGGATTCTGAAAGCACACTATTTCAAGGTATTAGGCAAGCTTGGTTTAGTGTGGATTAGCAGAATTTTAATTGATGTGCAGTTTCTGTAAGCCAGTGCTTGGGTGATAGTGAAAGATTATCAGAGAAGTAATCAATTATGGGTTTCTCAAAAACATATTTTTGCTTTGAATCACTACCTCAGAAAGTAAATTGTGCTGGACTTTTAGAAATCACTGATTTGCCCTTGTCTGGAGTGTGGCTTCCCTTTTGAACATCACACAAGGCCTAGCTCAACTCCTTTTTTGCTCTACCTCCTTCATTTCCCAAACAGTCAAAAAAAATTCTGCTTTCTGCCTTGATTACACTCAATGACTAAGCATTTCAGTTCTTTGGAGTAGAGAATTAACAAAGAAACATTTCAGTCCTGTTACTCTGAGGGAGCATTGGCTGTTGTGGCAATCAGACTGATTGCAAACAGCTGCTAGTCCCCTTTAAATCCTCATGATTTGTATAATGACAGGCATATCCTAATGGACAGATTTTTTTGTGCTGCAAAATGTGCACTGAAAAGGTATTTTAAAAAACATGCTGTAGTTGAAACATTTCATGGCACATTTGACATCACCAACAGCACTCCTCCACCTGACACAAGAATCTCACTCCCTTGTCAACAGCTTTTATGTCCACACTGCTCTAAATTTTCACTCTGGGATAGCGTGGTGCCAGAGGAATTTAAAATGTAGCCGCACTGGGAAGTGCTGCCTTATTCTGAGACTCTAACCCCTGGTTTCCATTCCCCAACCATGGCAAAAAAATCTCTTGGCATATACTCTTGCAAGCCCCAATATTAATTTTGTGTCTCAATTAGATAATTTCTCATTTCTTTTGAATTTCAGGGAGTGGAATACCTGTTTGCTCCCCCTCTTCAGATGATAATCCTCTAACTCCAGAAATCAGCTCAGTCAACCTTTGTTATGCTCTTCCTAACAGTTAGCTATAGTTAGAAGCTTTTCTGATCAGGCTGGAATAAACAAGTTGCATGTAACCACATAGAGGGATCTGATTGTTAGGGGGTATAAAGACTTCCAAGTATGTACTAAGGATAAACATATACAGTGTGTGTATCGTTTTAGTAGTGTTGGGTAAGGAATCCAGAGTGCTTGTGATTTGTTTCCCCTGATCTGATGAATGAGAAGATGCACAGTACAGAGCTCTCTACAACGATGATATGTGTACGTTTAAAGTCCAGACATGTTAGCCAAAGTACAGAATCAGTAGATTAGATGGAATGTGTAAAACTTTAAAATGCAAGTTACTTCATGAATTAATCCACAATAATTCTAATGATTTACATCACAAAAAAACTTTTAGCAAAACCATGACATAATGGTCATTGCGTGAAATGAGTATTGCAGCTTTTATTTAGGTATCTAACTCTGACGCACGTTCAGTGTATTTAATGGCTTTTGGTGGTTGTACCAATGTGGAAAGACTGCTCCAAATCAACACGTTACTGCCTTCTCCAACCAATCATTTTATATTTACCACACATGTGGTATAAAGACTGTGAAGATTTTTAAATATCACTATTGATGGAAATAGATACATCATTGCGAATTAGAAATGTTGAGAAATAATATTATGTGTCTAATACTGCAGTGAACTGGTTGCTATTAATGCCAACAGATTCCAATAATGATAAAGTTGAACTATATAACATTGGACAAGTCAAATCATTAGGACAAAATGGAGCCAGTATTCTCAATTCTTTCACTTCTTAATCAACCACATGACTTTGTGCGTGAGAAATCATGTCGCACAAACATGTTTGAGTATTTTGAAGAAGTAACAAAGAGGATTGATGAGGGCAGAGCAGTAGATGTGATCTATATGTACTTCAGTAAGGTATTCGACAAGGTTCCCCATAGGAGACTGGTTAGCAAGGTTAGGTCTCATGGAATACAGGGAGATCTAGCCATTTGGATACAGAACTAGCTCAAAGGTAGAAGACAGAGAGTGGTGGTGGAGGGTTGCTTTTCAGAATGGAGGCCTGTGACCAGTGTCGTTCCACAAGGATCGGTGCTGGGTCGTCTACTTTTCGTCACTTATATAAATGATTTGGATGCGAGCATAAGAGGTATAGTTAGTAAGTTTGCAGATGACACCAAAATTGGAGGTGTAGTGGACAGCGAAGAGGGTTACCTCAGATTACAACAGGATCTTGATTTGATGCACCAATGGGCTGAGAAGTGGCAGATGGAATTTAATTCAGATAAATGCAAGGTGCTGCATTTTGGGAAAGCAAATCTTAGCAGGATTTATACACTTAATGGTAAGGTCCTAGGGAGTGTTGTTGAACAAAGAGACCTTGGAGTGCAGGTTCATAGTTCCTTGAAAGTGGAGTCACGGGTAAATAGGATAGTGAAGAAGGCGATTGGTATGCCTATCTCTATTGGTCAGAGTATGGACTTTGGTGAGGCCACTGTTGGAATATTGTGTGCAATTCTGGTCTCCTTCCTATCGGAAACATGTTATGAAATTTGAAAGGGTTCAGAAAAGATTTACAAGGATGTTGCCAGGGTTGGAGGATTTAAGCTATAGGGAGAGACTGAACAGGTTGGAGCTGTTTTTCCTGGAGCATTGGAGGCTGAGGGGTGACCGTATAGAGGTTTACAAAATTATGAGGGGCATGGATAGGATAAATAGACAAAGTCTTTTCCCTGGGGTTGGGGAGTCCATAGAGGGCATAGGTTTAGGGTGAGAGGGGAAAGATAGTAAAGAGAACTAAGGGGCAACCTTTTCACGCAGAGGGTGGTATGTGTATGGAATGGGCTGCCAGAGGAAGCTGGACGCTGGTACAATTGCAACATTTAAAAGGCACTTGGATGGGTATATGAATAGGAAGGGTTTGGAGGGATATTGGCCGGATGCTGGCAGGTGGGACTAGATTGGGTTGGGATATCTGGTCGGCATGGATAGATTGGACCGAAGGGTCTGTTTCCATGCTGTATGTCTTTGACTTTATAACCAATTCAATGATGTTACGATAAATCTGTGGGAGGCAGTACTTGAACAAAACATTGCAGGTCTCGAGGTGGAGATATTACCTTTGTGCCACAAGAGCTTCTTCACCAGTTTTCTAATATCCCACTTTTAAGCGTGGTACTCACTTTGCCTCACCCCTAATCTAAATGTTTGTTCAAAATGTTTCAATTGTGTTATGGTATCTCCAAAGCCAATCTTCAGTGCTCTCAACTGCTGCATTTATTAAAGTTTTGGAAACAGGTTTGTTCTTTGGTTTTCTTGCTGGCTCAAACGAGGCAAAGTTAATAGCAGGATTCTGCTTTGTAGCAGATGTATAAGTTCAAAATTCAAACCAATCAGCTGAATTACCTAATGTCATAACTTTATTTTGGTACAGCATCCTCATTGTCCAAGGGTTTCCAAACTTACATTTCCAAACATCTATAAACTATGATATCACAATGAAGCAAGGTGGAGAGGCAGGCCCCAAGAACTACTCCACTGCATTTGCGCTATTGGTGTTATTAAGCATCACACTCTAGTCAACAGAGGTAACCAACCCTAAAAGTGCTACAAGTGCAACTACTAAAAATTAAAGTCTAGAAGAAACAGATAGACTATTTGGGAAGTTAGCTGCTGTATGGATCTCAGTACTGACTAAGTGTTTGTTGTTGGCATCCTTCCATCCGCAAGAAATGATGGATGTGCAGTAAACCATTTAGTTGTGGAACCTTGATTTGGTATACTTTTGTTGATGGCTGTAATGGCCAATCCTTGAAATGCAATTTCTACTTAACCATACATTAAGATGCCATGTGACATCCTAGCCTGTTTACAGTGTTGTTGTCTCCTGCCAAATTGCTGCAGTTCACCGGTTGTGGTGGGGCATGTCAGCATGAAGGAGGCAGACCCATTTTTTTTGTGAGCTACTGGCTCCCAGGTATGATAGTTAATGTTTAGGGCAGTTATGTCAAGCTTGCAAGCATCCTTGAATCCCTGGGCATTCAACTTGCTAGCTGGCTATAGCAGCCTCACTGGGTAGAAGGTATTTAGGTATGCTGCTGTTTTTCATCCTGCAGATGTGCCTGATCCACTGAAACCACCTCATTTTATTTGGAAGGTCTGCCTTTGAAAGGACTGCTACGTTTGTAACTATATTGTGCCATGATATATCCATTATGCTTAAAGACTGACCTTTTGGATCAAGCAGATGATTTATAAAGTTTGTGTTCTCAGCACCTTGCTGTATGGTGGTAAAACACGGGTGATTTACAGACACCCGGAAAAGAAGCTCAAATGCAGCACATTTTGGATTATTCTGACCAATTTATAAACATAGAAGTCCTCTCAAAGACGGAGCTCCCAAGTGTGTACCCTAAGTCTTTGAACCCTCTTAAAACTGATACTGCTAACTCACATGAATAGTTGTCCCCTGACCTTCAACTGCAAAGTGGCTAGCATCAGAAACTTCCTTCCTATCCAACTATGGCTGGATTCTTTTGCATCCGAGTCTGTTGTGGTTTCTCCTTGCAACCTCTTTCCTTGCCTGAGCTCAATCCTAACTCCAATTTTGCATATTTTGGCACTTATTTTTCTCTATGTTCTTACCTTTTAAATATTTAAGAAGAAATTAAAATGTGGCCAGACATGGTGATAAATTTAAAGAAGATAAAGGATTGTAAGCTGGAATGATAGTAGAAGAAGAAGAATGGAAGAAACAAATGTACATAGACAAGAGCAAGTATAAAGGCTGTACAGCATGTGTGAAAGTTGGGGTAAAAATTTGGTAACAAAACAGCTCATGAGAGAATAACATAGATTGACACAGAGATTAACAAGTTGTGTATAATTATCAGTATATGTTTGCTTTCAGTAACTTCCAGTTTTGCTATTTGGGAAAGTGCAGCAATGATCATAACACAGCATTTCATGTTGCATTACAAGTTACTGTTGTTCTATTTCTAGATCTGCCTACTCTTGTTACTTGCTTGTTTGTACGTTCCTTCCCTGCTGCTAACTTTAGATATTTCTAATCTGGACAAATAAAACAACATAGAACAGTTGTATCAATGTATTAATATTAAAATATTATGTGAAATATTCAAACACAGAAACTAATCTGATGACATCAGGCTATCTTTTTATCTGTGTTAAACTGATTTCCACTTAAACTGGCTTCACAGTCACTTAATAAAGGAGAATTTGTTGCAATTTAGCAGCCCAAACATTGACCAGATTAAAATTAGATTCCCTTCAGTGTGGAAACAGGCCCTTCAGCCCAACAAGTCCACACTGACCCTCCAAAGAGGGACCCACCCCTCCTCTGACTAATGCACCTAACACTATGGACAATTTAGCATGGCCAATTCATCTGATCTGCACATCTTTGGATTGTGGGAGGAAGCCAGAGCACCCGGAGGAAACCCACGTAGACACGGAGAATGTGCAAACTCCACACACAGTTGCCTGAGGCTGGAATCGGATCTGGGACCCTGGTGCTGTGAGGCAGCAGTGCTAACCACTGAGCCACCGTGCTGCCCAGTACTGGAGTATGCAATCATTCACTGAGGCCTAAACCTTGCTATCATTTTCTGTAATTTGCTTCATTGCATTATGGACTAGTACTTCCCAAAGGAGACAATCAATTCTATGTTAACATAGTTCAAGGGTAGGACATTTAACAAGACAATGCTCTAAAATAAGTACCCGTGAAGAGGATGAGTTAGTATAATTGTCAGATGTTGCAAAACAAAAGCAAAGTATTCATCCCTCAAGTCTGTTCCAGTATATTTCCCATATATGAAGCATCATGATTGAATGCTACTCTCTTCGTTGCCAACACATACTAATTTAAGCAGCTATATAGCTTTTTTTTCTCTTAAATTATATCCCTCATACAACTGTAATTTTTTGGGGGGTAATTGGAAAAATCACAGAAAAATTTTACTGTGATTATTTCCCATCAGCTTTTCTTGCCTAATCTCTTAAAAGCATTATACTCATTGGCAAACTCATTGATATCCTGTTCGTTTATCCATTCAAGTGTAAGCACAAATAGTAAGAGTTTGGAAATTGTCTGATAGGAAGCATCCAGGAATGACATTTATCATATAGGTGCCAATTGCAAAGATTCAGCTTTAGTGTCATAGAACATGGAAACCGGCCCTTCGGCTCAACTCATCCATGCTGACCAGGTTTCCTAATCTGAACTAGTCCCATTTTCCTGCATTTGGCCTGTATCCCTCTCAACTTTTCCTATCCATGTATCTGTCCAAATGAATTTTAGAATGTTGTAATTGAACCCACCTCTACCACTTCCCCTGGCAATAGTTCTATATACACCCTATCCTCTGTGTGAAAAAGTTGCCCATTAGGTCATTTTAAAATCTTTTGCCTCTCTCCTTAAACCTATGCCCTTTGGGTTTAGACTCCCTATTTCAGGGAAAAGATTGTGGCTATTCACCTTATCTATGCCCCTAGTGATTCTATAAATCTGTATAAGGTCACTCTACAGCCTCTTATCGTCCAGTCAAAATAACTCCAGCCTATTCAGCCACTCCTTATAAGTCAAACACTCCAGTCTCAGTAACATCCTTGCAGAGCTTTCTTGCACCTTTTCCAGTTTAATAACATTCTTCCTATAGCAGGACAACTAGAATTGTATACATCACTGGAAATGTGGCCTTACCAATGTCTTGTCCAGCTGTAACGTGACATCCCAACTCCTGGACTTAGTGCTCAGTCCAAGCATGCATATCAAGCATGCCAAATGCCCCCTTTATCACTCTGTCTCCCTGTGACGTCACTTTCAAGGAATTATGTATCTGCACCCGATGTTTCTCTGTTTGATAATACTTCCCATGGTCCTCCCATTAACTGTATAAGTCCTGCTCTGGTTCGTCTTACCAAAATGCAATACCTCACATATATCTGAATTAAACTTCATTTGCTATTCCTTAGCCCACTGGCCCAGTTGATCAAGATTCCAATGTACTCTTAAATAACCTTTTTTGTTATCCATTATACCACCAATTCTGGTGAGATCTGCAAACTTACTAATCATGCTTCCTATATTCTCATCCAAATTGTTTATATAAATATCAAACAGCAGTGGACCCAGCACCGATCTTGTGGCACGCCACTAGTCACAGGTCTTCAGTCTGAGCAACAACCCTTTACTACTATCCTCTGTCTCCTAGTGTCAAGCCAATTTTGTATCCAGTTGGCTAGCTCTCCCTGGACCCCATGTGATCTAACCATACTAACTAGTCAACCACACAGAAGGCCTTGCTAAAATCAATGTAGAAAACATCCACCACTTTGTCTTCATCTATCTTCTTAAGTCACCTCTTCAAAAATACCCAATCAATTTTGTGAGACATGTTTCTCCATGCACCTAACCACGTCCTTAATCAGTCCTTGTCTTTCTAAATGAATGTAGATTCTGTCTTTCAGAATTCCTTCGAACAACTTGACCACCACTGACATTAGATTGACAGGTCTGTAGTTTCCTGGCTTTTCCTTGCAGCTTTTCTTAAATAATGCACGACGTTAGCTCCCCTTCAATCTTCTGGCCACACACTTGTAGCTGTTGATGGAGCCCCACAATTTCTTCTCTCGCTTTCCACAATATCCTGCGCTCGATCAGGACCCAAGTTATTATCTACCTTTATGCATTTTAAGACCTTCAGCACTTGCTCTTCTGTAATATGGGCACTTTTCAAGACATCGCTATTTATTTCCTGAGTTCCCTAACTTCTATGTCTTTCTCCATGGTAAGTATTTGATTCAAAATATTCATCTAAGTTCTCACCATGTCCTGTAGATCAACACATAGACAGCCTTGGTAATCTTTAAGAGGCTCTATTTTCTTTCTAGTTACTCTTTTGCCCTTAATATTCTTGTAGAATCTCTTTGGATTCTCCTTTATCCTATCTGCCAAAGCTATCTCAAGTTCCCTTTGTGCCCTTTTGATTTCCCTCTTAAGTGTCCTCCTACACTCCCTATACTCTTCAAGGGATTCACTTGATTGCAGCTGTCTATATCTGACATATGCTGCCTCCCTTTTTTTCTTGATGAGAGCCTCAATATCTCTAGTCATCCAGTGTTCCCTGCTGGCCTTGTCCTTCACATGCTGGCCCTGAAATGTTATTATCTCACCTTTGAAAGCCTTCAACTTGCCAAACATCCCTTTACCTGTGAATGGCCTCTCCAATCAATTTTTGAAAGTTCCTGTTTAATACCATCAAAATTGGTCTTGGCCAATTAACTTTGGCCAAGTTAACTTTAACTTTAACTTGTGGACTAGGCCTATCCTTTTCCAAAGCAATTTTAAAACTAATAGAATTATGGTCAGTAATCCCAAAGTGATCCCCCACTAACACCTCAGTCACTTGCGCTGCCTTACTTCCAAACAGGAAGTCAAGTTTTGCCCCTTCTCTAGTAGGGCCATCTACATATTGATTGAGAGTCTTCTTCAACACACTTTGAGCAAATTCCTCCCCATCCAAGCTCTTCACACTATGGCAGTCCTAGTCCATATTTGGAACGTTAAAATCCCCTACTATTAGAACCCTGTTATTCTTAACAACTGTGATCTCTCTACATATTTGATCCACAATTTCCTGCTGACTTTTGGGGTTCCTATTGGATGATCACTCAGGAATATCCTCCCTAAGTACTCCCGTGATTTTTTCCCTATCAAGAGTGCCAAACCTGGCTCCTCTCTTGCTTTCCCTTCTATCCTTCCTATAGCATTTATACTCTGGAGCCTTGAGCTGCTCGACCTGTCCCTCCCTCGGCCTGTTTCTGTAATAGCTATGATAGTCCAATCCCATGGCACATCCGTGCCCCGACTTCGTCTGCCTTACCTGTCAGGCCTCTTGCATTGAAGTAAATGCAGTTTAGTTCATCAGTCTTCCCATGTTCCCTTCCATGATCTTGCCTGCCTTTCTGTTTAACATGCTCTCTTTAACTTCTGTACCAACCTCAACTTTCTGTCTTATCTCAGTAATGCTTAGTGTCCTGACCCCTGCCAGACTACTTTAACCCCTCCCAAGTAGCTCCAGCAAATCTCCCTCCCAGGATATCGGTTCAGGTGGATCCAGAGATTGCTACTCTTGAGGTCCTGATTTTTAACCTCCTGCCTAACTCCCTATATTCAATCTGCAGGACCTCATCCCTTTTTCTACCTAAGTCATTGGTACCAATGCATACAATGAGCTCTGGTTGCTCACACTGGGTCCTTACATTGTGCAGAGCAATTATACTGTTCCAAATGCAAGTGTCAAATCCCCAGATGTACATTCATGAAAGACATGATTGCATAAATTCCATTTCACTGGCATATGCAGTGAGGGGACCTGTGAAGCTGCTTAGTCCCAAAGATGCTTTTTTGGAACATTAGCTTCAAATGTTCCAAATGTCTCGTCTGACCTAGACGTCTTAGATCAAACCTATGTTGGCGCTTAAACCTTTACCAAAGTTTCAGCAGAAGTCACAGAATAGTAATAATAAATTTGGATCTTAGATAATCTTTCCATTGGAAAATAGCTAATGCAACTTCTTTATTCAAAGCAGCAAACTACAAACCTGTTAGCTTAACATATGTTGTACAGAAAATATTAAAAACTATCATTAGAGATATTATAACAGGGCATTTGAATAAGTTCAAGGTAATCAAGCAGAGCCAGAATAGAAGCAGATTGCCTATATGGTGAGACGTTACAGAGCTCTGAGTTGTGGTTAAATCTGGGTTCTAAGTGCATGAATTAGTATACAGGATCATCAAGAAATCAGGAAAACTAATACGATATTATGGTTTATTATTAGTGGTGAGCTGTCTTCTTGAATCAGACAGGTTCTTAATCACCATGGGGATGAAAGATTATCAAGAATGTAGATTTGAGGTTAAAATCAGATCAGCCATGATCTTATTGAATTGCAGAACAGGCTTAAAGGGGTGAGTGGCCTACACTTGTTCTTTGTTGGTATGACCACATGTCCTTACACGGGCGCACTGAAATATTAGATAGTACTCATAAAATCTCTACAGTGTGGAAACAGGCCTTTCAGCCCAACAAGTCCACACCGACCCTCTGAAGAGTAACCCACCCAGACCCATTCCCTTACCCTATTATCTATATTTACTGCTGACTAATGCACCTAACCTACACATCCCTGAACACTGCACAATTTAGCATGGCCAATTCACCTAATCTGAACATCTTTAGATCGTGGGAGGAAACCAGAGCACCCAGAGGAAATCTACACAGACACTGTGCAAAGTCTACACAGACAGTCGCTTGGGGTTGGAATTAAACCTGGGTCCTTGGCACTATGAGGCAGCAGCGCTAACCACTAAGCCATTGTGCTGCTGGATATCGTAAGACGCTTTACAGCCAACTAAGTACTTTGTTTTGAAACATAGCAGCTGATTTTAACATTTGGCGTTCCAAAATGCAGCACCTCACATTTAACAAAATTAACTTCCATTTACCACTCCTTGGCCCATTGGCCCATCTGATCATGATCCTGTTGTACTCTGAGGTAACCTTCTTCGCTATCCACAACACCTCCGATTTTGGTGTCAACTGCAAACTTAGTAATTATACCTCCTATGTTCACATCCAAATCATTTATAAAAATGATGAAAAGTAGTGAATCCAGCTCCAATCCTTGTGGCATACCACAGGCCTGCAGTCCAGAAAATAACCACCACCCTCTGTTTCCTATCTTCAAGCCAATTTTGTGTCCAATTGGCAAGCTCCCTCCGGATCCCATGTGATCTAACTTTGCTAAACCGACTACCATGAAGAACCTTGTTGAACGCCTTGCTGAAGTCAATATAGATCATATCCACTGCTCTGCCCTCATCAATCCTCTTCGTTACTACAAAAAACTCAATCAAATTAGTGAGACATGATTTCTCAAGCGTAAAGTCATGTTGAGTATTGACAATCCTTGACTTTCCAAATACAGATTAATCCTGTCCCTCACGGTTCCCTCCAACAATTTGTCCACCACCAATGTCAGGCTCACTGGTCTATAATTCCCTGGCTTTTCCTTACCAACTTTCTTAAATATTGGCATCACGTTATCCTATCTCCAGTCTTCCGGCACCTCACCTATGGCTATTGATGATACAAATATCTCAACAAGAGGTCCAGCAATCACTTCCTTAGTTTCCCACAGAGTTCAAAGGTGCACCTGATCTGGTTCTGGAAATTTATCCACCTTTACGGGTTTGAAGATGTCCAGCATCACTTCCTCTCTAATATGGGCATTTTTCAAAATGTTGCTATTTATTTCTCCATGTTCTCTATTTTCAATATCCTTCTCCGCAGCAAACACTGATGCAAAATATTCATTTAGTATTTCCCCATCTCTTGCGGTTCCACACATAGGCAGCCTTGCTGATCTTTAAGGGGCCCTATTCTGTCCCTAGTTACCCTTTTGTCCTTAGTGTATTTATAAAACCCCTTTGGATTCTCCTTAATCTTAAAGTTAAAAATCACACAACACCAGGTTACAGTCCAGCAGGTTTATTTGGAAGCACTAGCTTTCGGAGCGCTGCTCCATCATCAGGTAACTGTGGAGCAGGACCATAAGACAGTGTCATGCAACTGAAATTATATATTGAACAATCCTAGATTGCGGTTTGTTCAATATATATTCCAGTTGCATGATACTGTAATCTTTTCTATAAATGCTGTGTCTTAATGTCCTGCTTCACAGCTACCTGATGAAAGAACAGCACTCTGAAAGCTAGTGTTTCCAAATAAACCTCTTGGACTATAACCTGGTGTTGTGTGATTTTTAACTTTATCCACCCCAGTTCAACACTGGCTCCTCCACATTATTTGTCAAAGCTGTCTCATATCCCATTTTGCCCTCCTGATTTCTCTCTTAAGTATACTCCTACTGCCTTTATAATGTAACGGTCTCTGCTGTCTATACCTGACATACGCTTCCTTCATTTTCTTGACTAAAATCTCATTTTCTCTAGTCATACAGCATTCCCTACAAGTACCAGTCTTGCCTGAGGTAGCTGAAAGGAGATGAGGACTGTTCGATCATATGATAAATTTTGTTTTGAACTTAGTTTATCTGTTTGGGAATATGATTGGGTACCTCTTTGAACCTTCTTAGCACCTTCCTCCCTGAAGATTCCATTCCCTCTTTCCTTCCTTCCTTTCTTCGCTGTTGCTTAGTGTTGAAATTCTGTTCCTTCAACTTCAATAGTCAGCCAACCTCTTAATCTGGGTGGGAAGTGTAGGCAAGACATGCTAAATAAGTTCTGCCATTAAATCCATTTTTCTGGGTTTCTGATTCAAGCTAGCTTCTTCCTCACCTTCAAGCAAATATTGAAGCCTATATTTTGAATGTAATTGATTATGGTATGCCTGATTCATATTGTTTAATGCAACTCAAAATATCCATATCATATGAATACTTACTGTAAAAATGATTTCCTTTCAAATGATGGCTTATTATGCTATTCAGTAATGTTTCAGAGCTGTTTGTTTGAAGTTTATTTTGTATTAAGCATGGTACTCTGTTGTCTTTTGTACTCTGAATTGAAAATAAGAAAAACACTTTACAAGAACAGCTCTGTATACTTATGTGGCACCTTTAACTTCATAAAATGTCTCAAGACTTTATAGGAAAAGCATTGCCGCACTGACCCACATAAGCTGATGTTAGGTCAGATGACCAAATGCTTGGTCAAGTAGGAGATTTTAAGGAGTGTTTCAAAGGAGGAAAGTTAGGTAGAAGGGTATAGGCAGCTAATTCCAGAACTCAGGGCCTACACAACTTAAGATATGGTCGCCACTGATGGAGCAATTAAAATTGGGTATTACGCAGACACCGTTAAAATAGTACAGGCATTTTTCCTATTTCCAATGCATTTCTAAGGCTTTAAACATTTAAGTTAGCGTCAGCAAACGTTCCATAAAATGGAGATTAATATAAATTACATTCCAACATTTCCAGTCTAACAAGAAAGGAGTCACTGCAAGACCTAGCTGTTGGGATTGGCATGGGCCAAGCAGCTCAAATGTTAATGGGTGAACATTTAGGGAATATTAATCATTGTTGTGGTTCTGTTCGCCGAGCTGGGAATTTGTGTTGCAGACGTTTCGTCCCCTGTCTAGGTGACATCCTCAGTGCTTGGGAGCCTCATGTGAAGCGCTTCTGTGATCTTTCCTCCGGCATTTGTAGTGGTTTGAATCTGCCGCTTCCAATTGTCAGTTCCAGCTGTCCGTTGCAGTGGCCGATATATTGGGTCCAGGTCGATGTGCTTATTGATTGAATCTGTGGATGAGTGCCATGCCTCTAGGAATTCCCTGGCTGTTCTCTGTTTGGCTTGTCCTATAATAAAAGTGTTGTCCCAGTCGAATTCATGTTGCTTGTCATCTTCGTGTGTGGCTACTAAGGATAGCTGGTTGTGTCGTTTTGTGGCTAGTTGGTGTTCATGGATGTGGATCGTTAGCTGTCTTCCTGTTTGTCCTATGTAGTGTTTTGTGCAGTCCTTGCATGGGATTTTGTACACTACATTGGTTTTGCTCATGCTGGGTATCGGGTTCTTCGTTCTGGTGAGTTGTTATCTGAGAGTGGCTGTTGGTAATCATTACCATGATATAGAAAATGACTTTGATTAATCCACATTAAGAATAATCAACTGGTGAGTCTTGGACTTTGATGGGGCAAGAACAAAGCTGGGCCAAATAGACTGGCAGTTAAGGTTGGCAGGAAAAACAGTCGCTGAACAATGGATTAGCTTAGGCAGAGTCGAGGTGTATGCCCTCAAAGCAAAAGGTAGAACAAACAAATCCAGAGCTGTCTGGATAACAGAAGATAAAAAGCTATGTTAAAGAAGAAAATGTGTGGTTGTTCCAAGCATTAGGTAGTAGGTACAGTTGAGAACCAAACTTGAACACAGGCAGTTAAGAAGGGAGGTGAAAATGCAAGTGAGAAGCAAAGAGAGACTACTAAAAATAGACTGGCAACTAGCATAAAAGGCAATCCCAAAGTCTTATATAAGTGCATCAATAAGTAAAGGATGATTAAGGAGGACGAGGGCTGTTTAGAGAGCAGAAAGGGATTTACACTTCCCGTCAAGAGGCATGACTGAGATGTTAAATTAATGCTTGCATCTGTCTTTACCAACAAGGCAATTCTGCCCAGACCATGGTGACAGAGGAAAACCTGATCACAAGAAGGGTTTTAAATTGATAAGGAGGACTATTGAAAGAGCTGTTAGTACTTCGAGTTGATGAGAGACTGGTACTGGGTGAGGTGCGTCAAAGGATGTTGAAGGGAGTGAGTGGAAATTGCAGAGGTGCTCATACTTTCTTTCAATATTTCTTGAATTCAGGGTTGTGACAGAGATTTGGAGAATGGCAAACATTATGGCCTTGTGCAAAAGAGGTTGTGAAGATCAGCCAGCAGCTGCAGACCTATCAGTTTAACTTTGGTGGTGTGAAATCTTCTAGAACAGATATTTGGGATAGGATTAAGTCACATAAAAAATTGTGCATCGATTCAGAAAAGTTAGCATGGATTTATTAAGGGTTTATCATATCTGACTAACTTGTAGGAGATTTTAAAGACGTAACAGAGGGTTGTGAATAGATGGCTGTTGATGTGATGTACATACTCTTCCAAAAGACATTTGATATATAATGCCACAGAGACTTTTGAGGAAAGTTATTGGTCATAGAATAAAAGGAACAGTAGCAACATGGATATAAAATTGGCTGAGGGATAGGAAACAGAGAATAAATGTTAAGGAGTATTTTTCAGCATGAAAGAAGGTTTGTAGTGGAACTCATCAGGGGTTGGTATTGGGATCATTGATAAATATAAATAATCTAGATATTGGTGTGCAAGGGACAATTTCAAAGTGGTGGATGACACAAAAGTAAGGAGCACACTATAGAACTTTGACAGGATATGACACTTTGGTACAGTGGGTGGATAGGTCGTCAATGAAATTCAGTGTGGAGAAGTGATGTCTTTTGAGATTCTCTCCAGCAAGGGGAAACAACTGTCAAGTCCCCTCAGAATCTTGTATGTTTCAATAAGGTTGCCTCTCAGTGTTCTATATGAGCCCAAAATACTCAATCATTCCTCATAAAACAGCTCTTCCAAACATGATATTAGTCGAGTGAACCTTCTCTGGACTGCCTTCAATATCAGTTTACCTTTCCTTAGTTAAGGGGCTTTTGACAGTATTCCAGCTTTGTTCTGACCAGTGTCTTGTGTAGTTTTAGCAAACCCACTACTTATGTGCTCCATTCCTTTTGAAATAAAGGTCAGCATTCTATTTGCCTTCCCTATTCCCCAATGAACTTGAATGCTAGCTTTTTGAGATTGATGGATGAAGACTTTATCCAGTTAAATAATATTCAGCTCCTTTATTCTTCTTAACCTCCTATTTCTCCACAATATATTCCATCTGCCAAGCCTTTGCTCACTGACCATTGTTGATGTTGTTAGTTGTGATCAACAATTACAGTAAGCAGATTCCTTCATTCTGTGTCGGGCTGACAAAGACAAGTATCGTAACAACGAAACCATGTGCTTATATGCCTTACTGTGATAAATGTCCTGAGATACTTTACAGAAGTATTGTATGGTCCTGTATTCTGATCAGGTTATGGTCCAGAGCATTAGAGACCAGATGTGCAACCTGAGATGCTACTCCGGGCTCCACTGAAGTCCCAACACGCTGAATTGCCTGAAAAACTTGAACTTCTGATAGAAATCCTCTCAATCACTCAGATTGCTCACCTTGACTTTCCTTCGATATTCCAAATGCAACCTCCAACCATCTGACTAACACTGTCCACTATCTGACCTGATGATTCCCCCACTACTTTTCTAATAATGATCCAATCCATCTTGACTAAACTTGACCAGGATAACCCTCTTGTCTATTGGATAAATAATCCTAATTACTAACTACTTTGTCATAGGAGATTGTCTGCACTTGCTCGCCATGTGTAGCTAGGTAGTCACTGTCCTGTTTTAGGCTAGGGATCTACAGGTTTGGTAGAAAGAGAAACCGTTTACTTGTATAATAGGCTTTTGTTTTAAATAAGGAACAGTTTATTGCATATTTGCAACTAAATACAAATTACTCTGATGATTGGTCACAGAAGACCTGAGGAAATCCTGGAAGGGGGTATTCTTTCATAATCCTATGCTGTCCTCCCACCAGTTTCCTATTACAATATAATAATCTTAAGGCATTCTCTTGTAGAAGTCCCTTGTATATGTCCCTATTTGTCTCATTTAGCACTACCTCATCTCTAACCAAGCCTCTGACTTCACAAATTGAGGTGATCTGGATATTTCATTATTTTCCCAGAGTGCATTCTCTTTGAACCTTGAGGATTGGTAGATCTTGAGTTTGAAAATTGTTTACTTTGATTCTGTTCTTGACAGTGCGAGTTCTGAAAGTCACAACAGATCGGAGGATCTTTAATGTCTTGGGTGTCCTTCACGAAGGACATCTTCTTGTTGAAACA
Source organism: Chiloscyllium punctatum (assembly GCF_047496795.1). Lineage (NCBI taxonomy): Eukaryota > Metazoa > Chordata > Chondrichthyes > Orectolobiformes > Hemiscylliidae > Chiloscyllium > Chiloscyllium punctatum. The sequence goes on from NC_092784.1 coordinate 49,474,647, forward strand.
GACAATTTCCTCTTTATAGTGTTGTGGATCTCTGAACCAGGCAATTCCTTCATTACTATATCCTGGATCTCTGGGCATTGGTTATCCCTTCCCACTGGTGGCATTCTATGGTGGTGTATGTACCATATCTTCTGTCTCTTTCAGGAGACTTTTATTCTTGGTCTGAATTCTTTTGAGTGTTGTTAGCAGTGAAAAATATTTCTGTCAATACAGTAACAGGTTTCCATCTTGCTTCAGTATGCCAACATAGTTAATATCAATGGATTCTGTCTGGTGTATGGGTTCCACCATGGTCCAGGAAGCCCTGTGCAATCATCTACTAGTTGTCCTATGACCAGTTCACAACAGGCTGTTCTAACAGCTGTAGATCTAGGGAGGTGTGTGACCACATTGTTGATTAAATTGAGTCATATGTGAGGGAAACACTGAAAAATAAAGTTTACCTGTAAGTTAAATCATGTCTGCTGGTTGTATGTTGGGCCATAATTAAGTATATTGCTCATTTTGCAAAAATAAATATTGGCCCTTGCCAAAATGAGTCCCATTATGAATTCACATGTAACCTCCACGTGAAATATCTATATTAATCATTGAACAGATGTTTTGCTTAAAGAGTTTCATTTTGGGTTTGTTATTGCAATATGAAGGTCATGATTTGGGTACAATGATGGTAGAAGGTATACTTGTGTTGCCTCTGGATAATGTTTGCAGAGATCAACTGTACCTTTTATGTTCTTACTTGAGCCAGCAGCAAGGCTAGATGAGTGTGATTACAGCTACAACATTGAATTATAGACTTTTTCTGCTTGGTGTGTTTTGCTCCTTATCTCATCCATGAATTAGTATACTCTTTTAAAGGTTTATTGATTTACTACAGCATTGTATGGTGAAACACTAAAGTGGGGCACCTCAGAATAATATGACATAGGGTTCAGTTACTTGTTCTATCATTTTCAGACTCATCATTGCTGTGAGTATTTTATTATTTGCAGGCATGGAGGGAAATTAATAGGAAGTCATCTAGGCCTGCTGAAGGGTAGTTGAAATGTCATTGAAGCAAATCACCCACTTGCTCTTTCACAGACAGGTTGTGCAGCTAGGAGAACGCAAAGAAGATAAAAAGGCAAAAATCAGAGATTAACGTACTCTTTAAAAAATATATATATTCTTTCCAAGCCTTCTCCAATTTCTGTCCCAATAGATCCCAACTACTGGCAAAGTGACTATTTTCTCTTTCTGATGTGAGAACAGGAATTCTTTCTCAGTTTCTTTAATTGGCTGATAAGAGTTTGAAATCTGCAGAACGAGACGAGTTTAACAAATTTTGCCTATGATTAATTAGGGGTCATAGCAATTCTTTCTAACCAAAGAATGTGCCAGTTGGAGATTGTGTTTGTTGATTGTTAACTTAATACTCCCGTTTTTAGCTGGATTGCTCAGCTTTGAACCAAATGTGTCATGCATAGGTGGGTTAAAGTACATGTGCCAGTTTACATTTTATTTATGACGTGGTTTGCACAACATAGCTATTGGCTATTGTTAAATGTAATGCATAATGGTAGCTAAAATTAGTTGATAGAAGCCAATTACATTTTGTGATTATTGTGAATTATCCACTGATTTTCTTATTTTGTTTTCTTAGTGGACAAAGTGGAGAGTGGCATTTAACAGTACCACCTGCAGAGGTTGGTATGGCAACACAGGCCTATGTTACAGAACTCCCACCAGCTCAACAACAGCCTCAACAGCAGCAGCAACAGTCACAGTCGCAACAGCAGCAACAACCAACTCAACAACAGTATGTCACAGACTTGCAGACTGCTGCACAACCATCACAGCAACAACAACAGCAACAACCACCATCATCCCAAAAACAATATGTCAGTGAACTTCAGGTATCGCAGCAGCAACAACCGCCTTCTGCTCAGTTGTCACCAGTATCAGCACCACAGCAGTACATTGTGGTTACAGTTTCAGGTGGGTACAGCATACATTCTGTACAAGTAAAGAAAAACATCATGTGTATGTCCTTATCATTGCGGTCTCAGGCTGTATAACTGCCCTGTTTTAAGGCTACAAATTATCCACTATGATATACCCTTGAGAAGGCTTGAAGGCATAATCTGACAATTGAGATGCTTTCATGAGGGTTATGGTTGGCAAAAACTTTATATCACATCTGTGAGACCAGTTAAGATAAGTCCTAGTAATGTTGCCTTGTGACTGCTGCACAGTCACGCGCAATGTAAAACATACAGCACACTGCAAAAACCAGGCTGACAAGCAACTATTCCCTTGAAGACATATTTAACTACGTAGCAATCTTAAAGGGGCCATGCAATACAAAACCTAGGGACCCCAAATGAAAAAGGGAATATTGACTCACGGTGCAACAGATTTTTTTTTAACCAGTAGTGCATTTCATTACTTATAGGATTTTAAGCTGTAGGAGATTGTAGCCACATCATAGTAGCTGTGTCTGACAGGGGGAAGAGATTATTTTGCCTGAACACAGTTTAGCATTGGAAAGCATGACTAGCAACTTGAATAAAAAATAAGTGGTGAGATTTTGTGCATTGGTCTACATCATTCAGGGATTGTTGAGTGTTTTGTGGTTACTGAGAGAATATTGTATTCTTATTTCTTCCATAAACTTAAAAAGAAATAACTTTTTAAAACAAATTGTATTTAATGAACAATGTTAGCAATTTGGAGGTGAAAGTGAATTAAGGATGCAACTGATATAATTAGAAAATAAAATGATTAGGCAGCTAGCAGCCAGTACTTTTTAAAAAAATGAGTTGTTGAAGATAGCTGGGAATGTTATGGTGGCCACTGTAGCAAAACTCCTGCTTGAAGCATAGTGTGGAAACCATTGTACTGTGTTTGACAGCTATTTTAGTTTTACAGCCAATAGGCAGGTGAAAAATATATTGCTTTTATTGTTGGTTGCATAAGCATTTGGATGTTCTCTCCAATATTATTACTTTAGTTCCAGGTTTCTCAATAGGAGTTTTGATCACCTAATTTCCTAAGTTGATAAAGTTTACGTGTCATTTAATATAAAATGGCATTTCACTAAATGTGAAGTTGCAGTTATTAAAACAATTGATTTTTTTAATATGCTGTTCAATAGTTTTAAGTATGAACAATCGAAGTACCATAATGGCATCAGCCATACTTGAGTGCATTGCTAATAAAATTGCCTCAGTTCAGAATCTATTTTGCTCTTCTTTATTCTTGTTGCTCATTCTTTCTTCCATCAGAGCCTGATAATAAATTGTTTTGCAAAATCCTTTTGATTCTGCCTTGGAGCATTAAGTCAGACTATTTTCCAACTGGAAATGGAGTGAAGACATTCAAAATTTAAATTGACTGTGTGTTTATTTGCCATATATTGTAAGGGTATCTTGGAAATCTGACCTTTATTGTCCTGCAGAGGAGAGCTTACAGAATTGTATTAAAGGAAAACACATGTCTTTTTTATTTGCTCTGATTTAGTTTTATTTTTTTAAAAGTCCAATTTCCTGACTTTGACAGAATGTTGCTGGGTTGGGCATTCCCTTTTACCATGCAACAAACTACACTAGCAAGCGCAACCTTCTTTGATTAGTGTCTGCAGCTACGAAATGGTCTGAGAGCTAATTTAGAGTTGCTGTATTTTTGTGATATTTAACTGAATGTACAGCAGCCGTTGTCCTACAAATTAACATTTATTGGACAGTTCAGAAATATTTCTGAAATATTGTTGGACTGAAAATAAAAGGAAGCATGATTAATTTTTCTGGTCAATGTTCCAAATAATTACAAAATATTGGTTCAGAGGAACATATTGCAAATGAGAAAATGTATTGTTTAGTATGTATTTGCTGGTATGAATTCACTTCATTGTAACTTGAACAAGCAGAGCACTTGTATTTAAATATTGTTTTGAAGTAATGTATTTAATTACTGCAATGAACTGTAGTGAAGGCAAGGTCACATGGCTATGTCAAGGCAGCTATATGCAATATATAAATGTGTTTCTCCAAACATCCCCATTTCCATTTAAAAAATGCCTACGATCACTATTATTTGCAATTACAAGTCAACCAAGCTACCCAATGTGCTTAGTAGCCATCAATGATTTTATTATTTGTTGACAAAACTGGGCATTAATTCTTTCAGTCCCACTTTCATCTGTCTCTGCACATGCATTTGACATGTGTGCAAGTTGTCAGTTTGTATTTGTTCGTTCCTGGGGTAATATTCCTCTCCAGAGAAGTATTTTTCCCATGGCAAGTGCTTGATCAAAGCAAAATGCTTGTCATTCATACTCAATAACTTTGCTGGATTTGATGACTTCCAGATCACATTGAGCTGTTGTTACTACCTTGTTTGATTTGAAAATTGCTGCTTTTTTTTGGTGCTAAAATACCACTACACACTGTTAGGTGCAAGTTGCATAGAGGTTCACAGCCTGATAACAAATGAGGCAACAACTTCAGCATTCAGTGGTTTAATGACTTGCTCTGGCACATGTAGGGTTACCAGTCTAAGCTTTAAACTTGCTTCATTTAAGATATGTGCATTTTGCTTGATGTTGTAGAGTCATAGAGATATCCAGCATGGAAACAGAACCTTTGGTCCAAGTTGTCCATGTAGACCAGATATCCTAAATCCTAATTTGGCCTATATCCCTCTAAACCCTTCTTATGCATATACCCATCCAGATGTCTTTTAAATGTTATGATGTGGAGATCTTTTAAATGTTGTAATTGTACCATCCTCTATCACTTCTTCTGGCAGCTCTTTCCATACATGCATCACCCTCTGCATGAAAAAATTGTCCCTTAGGTCCCTTTTAAATCTTTCCCTTCTTACCTTAAACTTGTGCTCTCTAGTTTTGGACTCTCCTAACTTCAGTTAAAAAACCTTTTCTATTCACCTTATTCATGCCCCTCATGATTTTGTAAACCTTTATAAGGTCAACCCTCAGCCTCCGATGCTCCACGGAAAATAATCCCAGTCTATTCAGCCTCTCCCTAAAGCTCAAATTCTTGAACCCTGGCAATATCCTTGTAAATTTTTTCTGAACCCTTTCAAGTTTCACAACATTCTTCTGTAGCAGGGAGACCAGAATTGCATGCAGTATTTCAATAGTGGCCTAACCAATGTATTCTTTGAACAGGATGCTTTTAAAACATCTACAATCATGTGGGAGGTAAGGGTTAACACTAGTATCCCTGCAGGCTTCTCCTGTGAATCGTGCACCCAACTCCAGCTCCTCACAGACCACATTAAGGAATTGGAGCTAGAGCTGGACAAACTTCAGATCATTCGGGAGGCTGAAGGGGTAATAGAGAGGAGTAATAGGGAGGTAGTCACACCTAATGTACAGGATAAAGGTAGCTGGGTGACCGTCAGGAGAGGGAAAGGTAATAGGCTGCAAGGATCCCCTGCATCTGTTTCCCCCAATAATAAGTATAGTACTTTGGATACTGTTGGGGGAGGAAGCGACCTACCAAGGGAAGGTCACAGTGGCCAGGTCTCTAGCACTGAGGAGAAGGGGGAAGAATAGGAGAGTGATAGTGATAGGTGATTCAATGGTTAGAGGAGCAAACAGGAGATTTTGTGGTCGCAATCAAGGCTCCTGGATGGTATGTTGCCTCCCAGGTGTCAGGGTCAGGGATATCTTGGATCGAGTCTGCTAGATTCTTAAGAGGGAGGGTGAGCAGCCAGAAGTTGTGGTGTACATCAGTACCAGTGACATAGCTAGGAAAAGGGATGAGGACCTGAAAAGTGAGTATAGAGAATTAGGTTAGAAGTTAAAAGGCAGGATGAGCAGAGTAGTAATCTCAGGATTGCTAGTGCCACGGGCTAGTGAGGTTAGGAACAGAGAGCGCATGCAGTTGAACACATGGCTGCAGAGCTAGTGGAGGAGGAAGGGCTTCAGATATGTGCATCATTGGGATACCTTTTGGGGAAGGTGGGAATGTACAGTTGCACCTGAACTGGAGGGGCACTAATTTCCTGGGCACAGGTCTACAAGAGCTCTTTGGGAGGGTTTGAACTGGTTTGGTAGGGGGATGGAAAGTGGAGCTACGGATCAGAGGATGAGGCAGCTGGTGACAAGCAGATATAGCATGCAAAGAGTCTGTGAGGAAGGATAGACAGTTGATAAGGCAAAGTTGCAGTCAGTATGATGGGTTGATGTTTGTCTATTTTAACTCGAAGCGTCAGGGATAAGGGTGATGAACTTATAGCATGGATCAGTACTTGGAGCTACGATGTTGTCGCCATTTCAGAGACTTGGATATCATATTGGCAGGAATGGTTGTTGGATGGTCTGGGGTTCAGATGTTTCAGAAGGAATCAGGGAGGAGGTAAAAGAGGTGGGAGAGTGGCATTGCTAATCAGGGATAGTATCACAGATGCAAAAAGGGAAGTCGTTGAGGAGGGCTTGTCTACTGAGTCATTATGGGTGGAAGTCAGAAACCGGACAGGAGCAGTCACTTTATTGGGAGTTTTCTATAGATCCCCCAGTAGCAACAGAGGCCTGGAGGAGCAGATTGGGAGGCAGATTTTAGAAAGGTACAGAAAGAATAGGGTTGTTGTCATGAGTAATTTCAACTTCCCTAATATTGATTGGAACCTCCTTAGCGCAAATAGTTTGGATGGAGCAGATTTTGTCAGGTGTGTCCAGGAAAGAATCTTGACTCAGTGTGTAGATAGGCCGACTAGAGGGGAAGCCATATTGCATTTGGTGCTTGGCAAAGAACCAGGTCAGGTGTCAGATCCTCGCTGGGAGAGCATTTTGGTGAGAGTGATCACAACTCCCTGAACTTTACTATAGTCATGGAGAGGGATATGAGCAGATGGTATGGTAAAGTATTCAACTGGGGGAGGGAGAACTACAATGCTGTGGAGCATAAATTAGGAACAGATATTCTCTGGGAAATGCACAACAGAAATGTGGAGGTTGTTTGGGGAGCACCAAGACGTTTTACACTTATGTAAGAAACAAGAGGATGGCCAGAGTGAGGGTCGGGCTGATCAGAGATATTGGAGGGAACTTGTGCCTTGAGTTGGAGGAGATAAGGGAGGTCCTTAATGAATACTTTGCTTCAGTATTCACTGGTGAGAGGGACCTTGTCGTTTGTGAGGACGGTGTGAAACAGGCTGATATGCTTGAGCATATCAACCTGCATGTTTGAGCAGGTTGATGTTATGAAAGAGGATGTGCTGGAAATTTTGAAAAACTTGAGGATAGATAAGTCCGCTGGCCAAGATGGGATATGTCCAAGGTTTCCACGGTAAGCGAGGGAAGAGATTGCTGCATCTTTGGTGAAGATCTTTGCATCCTCACTGTCCACTGGAATAGTACCAGATGATTGGAGGGTGGTAAATTTTATTCCCTTGTTCAGGAGAGAGAATAGGGATAACCCTGGGAATTACAGACTAGTCAGTCTTCCGTCGATTGTGGATAAATTGGTGTGGATTTTGAGAGGATTTATGATCATTTGGAAATGAATAGTTTGATTAGAGATAGTCAGCATGCCTTTGTGAGGGGCAGGTCATGCCTCACAAGCTTTTTTGAATTCTTTGAGGATGTGACAAAGCATATTGATGAAGGTAGAGCAGTGGAGGTGGTGTACATGGATTTTAGCAAGGCATTTATAAATTAAGGAGACATGGAATACAGGAAAATTTGGTTGTATGAATACTGAAGTGGCTGGCCCATAGAAGATAGAGGATGGTAGTAGAAGGAAGGTATTCAGCCTGGAGCTTAGTGACAAGTGGTGTTCCCCAGGAGTCTATTCTGGGACCTCTGCTCTTTGTGATTTTTATAAATGACTTGGATGAGGAAATGGAAGAGTGGGTTAGTAGGTTTGCCAATGACATAAAGTTTGGTGGAGTTGTGGGTAGTGTGGAGGGCTGTTGTAGCTTGCAATAGGACATTGACAGCATGCAGAGCTGGACTGAGAAGTGGTAGATGGAGTTCAACCTGAAAAAGTATAAAGCTATTCATTTTGGTAAGTTGAATTTGAATTTGAATGCAGATTTCAGGGTTAAAGGCAGGATTTTTGGCAGTGTGGAGGAACGGGCGATCTTGGGATCCACATCTACAGATCCCTCAAAGTTGCCACCCAGTTGATAGGGTTGTTAAGAATACATATGGTGTGTTGGCTTTCATTAGCAGGGGGATTGAGTTTAAGAACCACAAGGTTATGCTGCAGCTCTATAGAGTCCTGGTTAGATCACACTTGGCATATTGCATTCAGTTCTGGTTGCCTCATTATAGGAAGGACAGTTTTACAACAATTAATAGTGGTTGGAGAAAAGCAACAGTTTTGGCAGCATCTCTGAAGAAATTATGGTGTGAATATTTTGAGTCTAGTGGTCCCTCTTCAAAACTTGGCTGAATTCAAAATGTTAACCCTGCTTTCTCTCCACAGATGCTGCCAGACCTGCTGAGTTTCTCCAGCAATTTTGTCTTTTGTTTCTGATCTCCAGCATTTGCAATTCTTTGTTTGAGTCAATAATTGTTTCCTGGTTGCCATTACTGAGACAAACTTTCACATCTAGATCTTTTTATTAGTCGTACATAAATTCCACAGCAGCTGTGATGGGATTTGAATTTTTGTTCCCAGAAGACCTAGATCTCTGGGTGATAATATCACTAGATCACAATCTTCCCTTAAGTGATAATTTTGTCATGAATACTTGTCCGTTGTCTGGATCATCAGCTCTTAATTCATCTCATTGCATTGGGTTATATACCTAACTTGTCTTCTTGGGATGAGTATCATTCCATCATATAGTTTGAACCTTGCCCTGGAGGATTTCATTTTTGTGTCATCATCTTGAATCACTTCATAAAAGCGTGTAAAGTTCATGATGTTGCAAGGAGTGTCTATCTAATACTTGATGTTCACTTTATGCTATCCTTCTGCAGTCATCATTCAAACAGTTATAAATCATTTATCACGTTTAAACATGATGATGATGATGATGATTCATCAGCTGACATCTGTCCAGCAGTATAATTTGCAGCACTCTTTCCCCATTAATTGTAACAGGATTGCTACTCTTATTTGCTGTGCTTTTATTCAATTCTGTAGCTGTTTCATAGTTTTGCACTCAGAGTCGAACAGAATTCCAATATTGTCTCATCTCCTTTCATTTCCATAGCAGCATGGTTGGAAAATTTGCAGCCATTCTGATTTTCATAGCACTACAAAGTTGCAGGCTACGATTTTAATTATTCCTTGGTGCATTTGTTTTATAGTAGCTAACTCATACAACTTTGAAAATTCACTCAATCTCAGGTTCACACTTTAGACATCATGGTTCATATAATGCATTTATTGGCTGTCACAAACTGAAGTGAAATCTTGTTACGGCAGAGGTTGAAGTGATTTAACTACAGCAAGCTAGCCAGTATACTGTGTACTTATGCATTTCTGTGAAAAACAATTGTTGTCTAGATATTGATCAAAGAAATAATAAATGTATATTTTCACTTTCTATACACCCCTGACAACTACTGCAAATCGGGCAGAAGAACTTGTGATGTTAATTTCCTGTGCCACTGTTATCTCTGCAAGACCAACCCAATTAGCTTCTTTTAGTTCATTTCTTTTATCCCTTCTTCAGTAGTTGAGGTGGTCTCTGTTTCTTCATTAGTACTTTGTCTTTCAAATAAAAGCACTCAAATATTGGTTCTGATTCAGTTTTCAAGTAGATTATAGTGGGGAGATGGTGGTGTTGTAGTCACGTCACTGGGCTAGTAATCCGAAGGGCCAGGCTAATGCTCTGAGCTATAGTTTCGAATCCCACACGGCAATTGGTGAAATTTGAATTGAGACTGGTCTAATTGCTTTTTTAAAAAAAATCACTAGTGTTCCTTTGGGGTGGCATTGGTGGCTCAGTGGTTAGTGCTGCTGCCTCATTATGCCAGGGGCCGGGTTTGATTTTACCCCCTGGCAACTGTCTGTATGGAGTTTGTATCTTCTCCCTGTATCTGCTTGGGTTCCCTGTGGGTGCTCTGGTTTTCTCCCACAATCCAAAGATGTGCAGGTGAGGGTGGCCATGCTAAATTGCATAGAGTGTCCAGGGATGTGCAGGCGAGGTGGAATAACCATGGGAAATGCAGGGTTTCAGGGATCAGATAAGGTGCTGGGTCAAGGTAGAATGCTGTTTGGAGGCTTGGTGTGGACTCGATGAGCGAAATGGCTTGCTTCCACACTGTAGGGATTTTATAATTATTTGGAGTATGCTGTTTTATATAACTTTCTCAATTCAGGCTCTGCTTGTTACATTTCTGTGAAAGAAGATGGGCTAAAAAGCCCAGTCTCTTTTTCCTTCATCCTTTTTATTTACATTTTTGAAAATTGTAGCTGATAATGGAATTTCCAAGACATATCCTTTTTTCATAATGACTTCTGTTCCCATTTAATTTTATGTGCCTGAGAACTAGTCATAACACAGGAAACAATTTTTCTGTTGTAACATTTAGTTTCTTTTACTTCCACTTGTTCATCTCCCTCAGAAAGACCAATATGTTGAACAAATCTGTTTATTTCCAGATAAAATCAATTTCTTCTATTTAGATTTGTTTCACTACTTCAATTTTAACTTCTCCACTTACTAAGTAATTCTTTAATCCAAATATGTTTAATGGGACTGGTTTGTAACCTCCATATATACCTACAATTATTATTTTCTCCTTCATTTACCCCACTGGAAAATAAATGGTATCATTAATCCAAAGGTAATCCAAAGATGTGCAGGCCAAGTGAATTGGCCATGCTAAATTGCCCATAGTGTCAGGTGCATTAGTTAGGAGTACATATAGGGTAGGAGAATGGGGTGGGTTACTCTTCAGAGGGTCAGTGTGGACTTGTTGGGCCAAAGGGCCTGTTTCCATACTGTAGGTAATCTATCTAATTAGCCAGCTTTAGTTATTGACTTGTCCAATGTTCTCTAGTGTCTTTACTGGTTTAACTTTGATTCAAATCATAAGGAATAACCTATTCTTTTGAGATAAAATATTCAGGACCATCATTGATCTGATTCTCTACAATGATCGAGGAAGATTTTTTTGACTGACCTGAGTCATCTTTCCCTTTTTAGTGGACTCTAAGGAAACTTGTTCTCTTTGCATTACCACTACCTTTTTTTTTCCTGATGCCCCCTTTACTGAGGATTCCCTTGAGACTCCCCCCCCTACTGCACTTGATCTCACGTTTAGTTTCCAGCATTTAGCTTTGTTATGACCAGTCTTATTACAACGGAGCATATTATTCTCTTCAAATCACTTTTTAGAACTGGGCATACTTTTTCATTAATTTGGTATCCTTTTGTCTGCTCCCTGAAACTATCTGCTATCTGCAGGTTTTCTGTTTCTGAAGCTTCCCTGTTAATTCCAAAGTTAAAAATCACACAATACCACATTATAGTCCAATAGATTTATTTGGAAGCACTAGCATTTGGAGCGCTGCTCCTTCACCAGATGCAATTTTGCAAAACTCTCATTAGGTTTCTTTCTTATCAGTTAAATTTTAGGGCAAACTTCAGTTCATAAACATTGAGTATTGCTTTTCCATCAGTTTCAAAGTTGGTAGATAGTTCTTCTGACAAACTGGCGTATACATTCATAGTTATACCAATTAAAACACTAACATTTACACCCAGACATCTTTTGGCCTTTTGGTCTGTCTTCCTAACTTTTCAAATGAGATGAAAATCTTTCAATTCCATATCTGCGCATTAATGTACTAAATGCAGATTTCTAGGTAAATCATATTGCATTTTGGAATCAGAATTACTGTCTGAGTGACTATCTCTTCTTTCCTCATTTACTTTAAACTTGTGACTGATTTCATGTTTGTTTGGAGTTATAACTTTTTAAATTTCATTTCCCTTTTCATTGCTCTGTTTTCCTTCTCCTATGCTCGTTTCTTTTCATTCTCATCTCTTTCTATTTCTGTTTTCTTCAGCATCCAATTCAAGTCTGCTCATTTTTCTTCCTGTAGGTCATTTTTTTTTCCCATTTCTAATTGAATCTTAACTAATTCTAGCTGTGATTTCTCAAGTTCAGCTTTCCCTCCTTTTACTTCTAAATATTGAGTTATTGCTTGAAGCATCTCATTCTTGCTTTTATTGCTTTCAACTTCCTCACTAAGTCTCTCAAGTTAGCTTTAATTAACAATTTCAAATAAATCCAATATTGTGTCTTCTACTCTGAGAAATCTCATTGCAACATCCAATGCCATTTCCACAGACAAATCCATGGAATAGACGTCATCACAAATTCCTGTTTATATCCAGTATTTGCTCCAACCCACTTCTTCAAAAGAGACTCAGATGACTCTTAAATTCAATAAATATCAATCTTGCAAGAGTCCTTGCTTGTTATGATTTCAGCTGATAGTACTACTGGGCAAGTTGGATCCTAGAATGAAACTTGGAGTTACAAGTTTTTTTTGTTCGCTTAATTGACATGGTGGTTAGCTTCAGAAACGTATCTGTGTGAGACTGCAGATGTTCTTTAATAACATGTGTAATTTACTGTTGTTAAATAATAAAAGAAAGAAAATAAACAAACAAACCAAGCTTTATTCAGGGAGTCTCTGATTTACAAATATCCTACTTACAGATACTCATACTTAGGAATGCGATCCCACACTTAGTGAGGAAGTTGAAAGATCCAACGTATGAACATTTCCTGATGACTGCTTTACATTGTCCTGCATTGTTTTCTGACTTGCATACAAATTGACTTGTGAACAGGCTCCAAAACGGAACCTGTACCTGTTCTCAACCCAGGGAATACATGCATATATATATAACTACAATTGGAAAGATCTTAATACAGACATTAAAACAAAGTTTCTATCTGTTTTCCAACATCATTTATAGAGACTCAACTCCAGATAAATTATATCCTTGTCTCAAGTCCTGTGGTTTGTACTTAACTGGTTCTTCCCTGTAGAGTGTGGAGACAATTTGACGATTCCCTTCTGAGTCTGCGGATGTATACTTTTGACAAATCTGGAAGTCTAAGCTTGCTCAGTTTCAATGCAGTTTTTTTTATACCGGCTGTGCTGATCTGGAAGCTGCACAAACTAGGTGCTTCTGCTGAGGTTATTGGCTTCTCCTGAACTGTACTGACCTGCTCGGAGAGCAACTAAAACTTGTTTCTGAACTCAATTCTGGTGTTTTCTGATTTGAATAGAGCTGAAATCAAAGCTTTATGACCTTAAATTTGTTTAACTTTCTGTTATAAACTCAACAGTATAAACCTGTTTCCATTAGCACCACAGGACATTGCAGTCAAATTATTTTTAATCAATACTGGCTTTAGATCACTATTCATAAATATTTGCTGACCTTAAACAACAATTATATAAATGATTTGGATGTGAGATAAGAGGTATAGTTAGTAAGTTTGCAGATGACACCAAAATTGGAGGTATCGTGGACAGTGAAGAAGGTTACCTCAGATTACAACAGGATCTTGATCAGATGGACCAATGGCCTGAGAAGTAGCAGATGGAGTTTAACTTTAGATAATTGCGAGGTGCTGCATTTTGGGAAAGAAATCAGAGCAGGACTTATGCTGGAGGCTAGTACAATTGCAACATTTAAAAGGCGTCTGGGTGGGTAAATGAATAAGAAGGATTTGGAGGGATATGGGCCAGGTGCTGGCAGGTGGGGCTAGATTAGGTTGGAATATCTGGTCGAACTGGACAAGTTGGACTGAGGGGTCTGTTTCCGTGCTGTATATCTCTATGACTCTATAATTTTCATAACAATAAACATAATCCGCCTATTTCTCTTTTGAAAATAATCTAAATTTCAGAAATTGTTATTATATATTACACACCTTTCATCATATTATTCTGTTCCAGTTTCTCTGCACTATTAGCATCCTCATCGAAAGTGGAAACACTTTTTTTTGTCATGACTAATATATGAAGATATTGTACTTAATTGATGTTGATTCTTTGGGTTAAACTAGTAGGTTGCTGGTTTTAAAACATCCATTCAGTACATAAAGAGTCAACCACATCGCTGTGAATCTGGAGTCCCATGCAAGCCAGATCAGGTAGGGATGGCAGATGAGACATAACTGAATGACCCATCAAAAGAATTCTTTCACAAACGTAGGACCTGTGGACACAGCCTTAGAATTAGAGGGGGTAAATTCAGAACAGAAATGCGGAGACATTTCTTCAGCCAGAGAGTGGTGGGCCTGTGGAATTCAATGCTGCAGAGTCCAGTGGAGGCCGGGACGCTAAATGTCTTCAAGGCAGAGATTGATAATTCTTGATGTCACAGGGAATTAAGGGCTATGGGGAGAATGCGGGTAAGTGGGGTTGAAATGCCCATCAGCCATGATTGAATGGCGGAGTGGACTCAATGGGCCGAATAGCCTGACTTCCGCTCTTTTGTCTTATGGTCTTATAAGTGACATTTTGTTAAGGAAATGTGAGTTTTTTTGGCTGAATTAATAGAACTGAAGTTGAAGTAGAGTTATGTACTGCATCAGTTTCTTGTGTTGCTGGAAAAGCTTTCAGAAAGGTTGATATTTTATTGCGAAGTGTTATATATGCACAGTAGCTGTGGCCAAATGTTGAGAACTTTAATTAGTGAGAAACAAAAGCCTTCAGTTGTAATGATTGTGACCAGGAACTTGTTTTGGATGTGTATGGAACATTTAGAATCCATATAATCCAGTTTTTGGTGTTTTGTTTCACATGTCCCATTTAAACCAAACATTTCAGGTCATATTGACCCATTTGATTTTGTTTTAACTGATGCAAATGACTGTCAGTTTATTGTTTGAATGGTAGTGTCTGATACCTGTTCAAACTGCATGGATCTGGCAGTTCATCTTCCTTCTTAATATGTTTGTTTTGTTGCATTTTGTTATTATTGTGAAGGATTGTGATCATTTGTTATTAACTAGAAATAACTAAAAATAACAATTCTGCGTGCTAAAATGACAATGAGATTTACTTTGACTGTATGTTTGTTCTGTGATCTACAGGATTTGTCTTTATTTGGGTTCAATAAATTCAGAGAATAGATGTAAATACAAAATATAACTATAAAATATGAAGGCTCAAAATTCCTATTGTTTTTAGCCATTGTAATTTTAGGGAAAGGAAGGATAGGATGTTTCTTTGTTTTGTTCAGTGAAAATATTTTCTATTATTTAGAAATCTAAATGATAGGCACTTAGGCTGTAAAGCTTATGAAAAAAAAGTCAAATCAGGATGTGACAACTAAATAATGCCCAACTGGATTTAAAAGGCAAGAGATTATTAATGAAAGCCAAACAGTACTATAGTTTGGAGAAACAGGGGATAATTTGAAACTCAGGTATATGACTGTGGGCTTTGGTGACTTACTATTTTCCTAACTTTTACAGATGCCTGAACCTGTTCGGTCACTTTTAACTCATCCACAGATTGGGGTTGTAGTACCAAGTTTTATGTGATACTTTTAGTTCTGTCTGTCCAGAATATATTCAAGCTAGGTTTTTATGATGTCATAATACAGTGGTTGGCAAATGAGGAAATAGTCAACTGTGTATAGACCAAATATCTCCAAACTAAGTGATTATCTATGAAAGGAGTCTTTTACGATCTGGGCGTAAAATCTGTTAAGTTTTGAATATGTATTTAGATGTTCCTATTTCTGACATGAGCATATCATAATCATTGAGCTCCTGTCTTTCATATTGACCCAGATTTTCCTGGGACTTGCGTCATTGTAATGGTGCATCTGCATCGTATTGGCCCTTGAACGCCTCAAAAGAAAGAAGAAATAATGGAGTAAGTGATTTACAGCATTAATTATGTCACTCCATTTTTTCTGAGACTTTTGCACAGACCTGCCATTATCTTCTTGATAACGTACTAATTAAAATCAAAGTGGTGCACTTTCCTCCACTTCAGTTAGTTTTTACACTGTTGTCACTTAAACTTAAAAATAATGTTGTGATTGACATCTGTGTTTTTATTGCATGAGGATCATTTAAACACTCAGTTGTTTAAATATACGTTATAGTTCGAAAGAATGAAACAATGAGATTCTGACTGCATGTCCACCCCACCCCATTAAGACTATACATTTGCCCTTCTAACATTCCCAACTTCACCTCAACTCCTCTGTTGCCGAAATACTCGTCCATGCCATTGTTACTTCTAGACTGACAAATAAAACATGAAATGCTGTCCAGTTCTAATCCTCAAAAAACTTGAGGTCATTAAAAACTTCTTTGCTGCCTATCTCCCCACTTGGATCATGTTTCATACCCATTAGCCCTTTGCTCATTGACCTACATTGATATCTAAATAAATAGTGCTTCAGTTTTTAACATTCTGCTCTTGATTGCAGATCCATGGCCATTTGTTTTCTCAATCTTAACATATATGCAACACCTTTCACTGTATTTTGTAGCAAGATATACATGACAATAAATAAATCAAATCAAATATTGTAGTTTGAGAAGTGTCATATTGTACAGCATGGAAACAGACTCTTCAGTCTAACTCCTCCATGCTGACCAGATATCCTAAATTAACCTACTCTAATTTGTCGGATATTTGGCCAATATTCCTCTAAACCCTTTCTATTCATTTACCCATCTAGATGCCTTTTAAATGTTGTAATTGTAGTAGCCTCCACCACTTTCTCTGGCAGTTCATTCCATACATGTACCATCCTCTGTGTGAAAGTGTTGCCCCTTTGGTACCTTTTTATATTTTTCCCTTCTCACCTTAAACTGTGCCCTCTGGTTTTGGATTCCCCTACCCTAGGCAAAAGACCTTGACTAGGTGCCCTATTCATGCCCCTCATAATTTTATAAATCTCTATAAGGTCACCCTTCAACCTCTGACACTCCAGGGAAAGTAGCCACAGCGTATTCTCAGCCTCTCCCTATAGTTCAAACCCTCCAACCACAGCAATGTCCTTGTCGAACTTTTCTGCACCCTTTTGAGTTTCACAACATCTTTCCTATAGCAGGGAAACTAGAGTTGCACGCGGTATTTCAAAAGTGGCCTAACCAATGACCTGTACAGTTGCAACATGACATTCTAACTCCTATACTCAATGACTGACCAATAAGGGCAAGTGTGCCAAATGCCTTCTTCACTACTCTGTCAATTGCGACTCCCACCTTCAGGGAACCATGAACCTGCACCCCAGGTCTTTTTGTTCAGCAACACTCCCCAGGACCCTACCATTAAGTGTATCAGTCCTGTCCTGATTTGCCTTGCCTTACCAAAATGCAACACCTCGCATTTATCTAAATTAAACTTCATCTGCTACTCCTCGGCCTATCTAATCAAGATCCTGTGGTATTCTGAGATAACCTTCTTCACTGTCCACTACATCACCTACTTTGGTGTCATCTGCAAACTTTCTAACCATTCCTCCTATATTCTGATCCAAATCATGCATATAAATGACAAAAGCAATGAACCCACCACCGATCTAGTGGCACACCACTGGTCACAGACTTCTAGTCCGAGAAACAACGCTCCACAACTACCCTCCATCTCCTATCTTCAAGCTGATTTTTTTATCCAAATGGCTGGCTCTCCCTGGATTCCATGTGATCTAATCTTGCTAGTCAGTCTACCATGCAGAACCTTGTCACACACCTTGCTGAAGTCTATGTAGACAACATCCACCACTCTGCCTCCATCGATCTTCTTTGTCACTTCTTCAAGAAACTCTATCAAGTTAGTAAAACAGGATTTCCCCTGTGCAAAGCCATGTTGGCTATCCCTAATAAGTACTTGCCTTTCCAAAAACATGTAACTAGTGCAGTTAGGAGCTAGGATTCAATTCAGTTGTTCCCGATTCTTGTCGATAGGTGATTGTATGCTTGTATTCTGGCATTTGACCTGTTATATATTATTCCTTCAGACCCCCCCGCCAACAATTCTTTTTACTTCTCCCTATGCATGTCCTTTACACCCTTCTCTCTGCCCTGATTGCTTTGCTTCCACCCAGCTCTCTCATCCTTCGGTAGCCTGTTTCTTTCACACAGTCTCATTGCAATTTGGAGAGCTCTTATTTCTGCTTCAGTCCCTACAAAATGCAGTGACCTCCTGACTCATGTCAGCACTTCCAGCCCACTGGCCAAATGGTAGTCAGAACTGCAGTCAAGCAAGAGTTTGAACCATGTGTCTTGCCCACATGCACCCTATCAATACCGTTTTCTTTCCAATAGATTTTTATCTAGCAGCAATCCTACCATCCACCCTTTCAAACAAAGAGTTTGATTGCTGTATTAATCTAGAAAAACATCTAGGTCAAATTTTTCCTGTAATGTGGATAAGAAAAGCTTCAAAAGCATTTATGTTTTGCATTGTAATGCAAGCAACAGGAGAAAATTTTAGATTCATACCGCATTCAATACTCTGCCCTTTATATCTGTGCCAAGTCTTTGAAAAACTCAACCAATTAGCCTTGTTTTCCTGTTCTTTCCAGATGAACCTAGATATTTCTCCTTTAATTTCAATCATGTATCCAATTCTGTATTTATGGTAAATGTGTTTGCTGACATCACATTTTAAGTCCATGTATTCCAGTGCATAACAGGTTTTATATTCTTGAAACAAAATATTATTTTCTTTTTGGCTGTAATTCTTTTGCCAATTATTTTAAACCTATGTCCTTTGGTTACTTAACCCTTTTTCAGCAGAAATGGTGGGGGAGGAGTTCTCTCCAAGTTTCTGCACTGAATAATCCTGGCCTCTTATTCATTAATTGTCATCACTTCAATATTAATGGCTATGCATTCAGCCAATAAAGCCATAAGTTCCGGAATTCTCTCCCTGAACCCCTCCACTTCTTTACCTCTTTCTCCTTCTTTTATGACTGTCCTTAAAACCTTCTTCTGTGGTTTTGGTTTTTTGTCATCTTCCTTAATTTCTCCATTTATGACATAGTGACAAATTTTGTTTGAAAATGTTTCCTTGAAGCACCATGGGAATCTTTACTTTGTTAAAGGTATGGTACAAGTACAAATTGTTCTTGTTGTTTATTCAATTAAAATCCTGACTGATGTATCCTATAATTTGTGCGTGTGTTAAAAGGAACATTGGAAGACCATTGCACCAGCATCTTAAGATGATTGCCAGATTTACAATTGGCCTTTCATTGATCTTAATATTGTAAGAAAAAGAAACCACCTGGCCCATCATAAAATTATTCAAAACATGTATGATCTACCCTATCATTCTCTCTGCTCAACCATGCAATTTCCTGACAGAATTTCTGTCGAAATACTCCTTTATATCCATAGATAATCAAGCAAATCTGAAGAATAATTTTCTAATTTGACATTTCCAAATATTCACCTATACTCTTCAGAGATAGCTATCCACACCCAGTCCTCCGCAATCAAGGTAGCTGTTCTTTATTGTTGATAAATGAGTCACGTTATAAATACATGGCAACATATTATCTAAAGTACAAACTCTCTAAATCCTAAATTTTAAATACATCAATACATAGTAGAATCTTTGAAAAATAATGCCATAAGCATGGTCCTTGTACCCATCTCATTATCTGAGAAATATGACCAGTCATGGAGTATGAAAATGTGATGCTAATAATAAGAAATATGACAGTCCTCTGGGTCATGCTGTGAGATTAGGTTTCCAAGGTCTGTCTTGGATACATAAGCTGATGCTTTGCGAATGGTAGTGAAGCTTTATGAAGCACAGCAACAACTAAAGTAATGGAGTTCTTGTCAATGAAGAAGTCCATGTCCAATCATGATAATTTTTGTATCATGATCATGTCTCCCAGTAAGTATAGCCTTTGCATTTATAACTTGATTTCTTTTAGAATATGGGTGGAATATTCCAAGCATATTAACATGTTAGGACATTGTATTCATGAAAAATTTAATGTTTTAAAGTGTCTTACTTTTGTCTTTATCATTTATCCTTAAAACAAATATAATTTGCAATTTAAACAAAATTAAATGTTACTGCCTTTCAATATAATTTAATGAAAATAATGACTGTGTGTTTTATATGAAGTATATCCACGTGATGTTTCTGTAGTTGAAAGTTGTACTGATTATGAGAATTTTATTTTGTGATCTGTTACACTATTGTTACACTATTCTGGAATACAGCATATCAACCTGTCTGGGTGTGAGTGTATTTTGTTCTTTTTACAGTAATGAATTATTTTGAAGCTCTGATTTCTCGTATTTATGATCAAAATATTTGTCTTATTGTAAGCAGTGCCAAGGCAGCACAAGTCTGGTAAAAGGAAAGTAAATTTGGTTGTTTGATCTGTGTTGATAAAAGTTATTTATCTCCTTCCACAGTGGACAACTCACATTCATAAATGTGATATTTGCCTTCCACACAAGATGTGCTTAATCTACATATATGGAAGCTAGCATTTATTTGCACACAACACACATAGATTTTTACTTGGAAAGACTATAATGTGATTTAACAAGGTGATGAAAAATTATGAGAAGTAGTTCTGTCCAACAGAGTGGATGAAAATATCATGATTTATCGCAATCAATAAGAGTCACAAATGACGACTCGGCTCCTCTCAATGTCTATCTATCCAGCTCCTCTCTTCCTTCTTTTTGAACTCCCACACCAATTCCTCAGTCTCGGCTAATGTCAGAAACAGCACTTTGTGAAGAAATAGGTGGTTTCACGGTGTTTTTCCCCCTCCCCTGAAGTGCTGTTTCTATATCATTGGAGCCAAGAAGATGGGGGGTGTCATAGGTTTGGGAATGCTGGAGAGAAGCAGGGGGTTGTGTGGGAAGAGACCAGAAATGAGAAGAGGAGCTGGATGGTTGTGGGAAGATGAGCTAGCCCACTTTCATACCCAAAGGACAGACCCTGAAAACAACAACTATTAGAAAACTGTTAAAATTCTTTTAAAATAGTTTTTGGAAGTATCATAATTTTTAAATATTTAGAAACGTAACAGTAAAAACTTATTTGTCACTGAGCAGAAGACTGACCTCAGGGTATGCCTTTGGATAGTGACATTTTGGTGCTGTGTTTTCACTAATTAGCTAGTTCAAAAGACTTCACTGTTTCTCCCAATGCAAGACACTGCTGCAAAGTGAATTTTTTGTTACAGCCTATTAGCCAGTTAAGTAAAGATTTTTGTGCATCATGCACCAAGTGCTTCACCATTGACAGGAAAATAAATATCACTGGCCCTAAAAAGCAAATATAGAAGCTGACTCAGAACACAGAACATTACAGCGCAGTACAGGCCCTTCAGCCCTCGATGTTGCGCTGACCTGTGAAACCCATCCAAACTACACTATTCCATTTTCATCTATATGTCTATCCAATGACCATTTAAATGCCCTTAAAGTTGGTGAGTCTACAACTGTTGCAGGCAAGGTGTTCCATGCCCTACTACTCTCTGAGCAAAAAACTACCTCTGACATCTGTCCTATATCTATCACCCCTCAATTTAAAGCTATGTCCCCTCATGCTAACCATCACCATCCGAAGAAAAAGACTCTCACTGTATATCCATGCTAATCCTCTGATTATCTTAGATGTCTCAATTAAGTCACCTCTCAACCTTCTTCTCTCTAACAAAAACAGCCTCAAGTCCCTCAGTCTTTCTTTGTAAGACCTTCCCTCCATACCAGTCAACATCCTAGTAAATCTCCTCTGAACCTTTCCAAAGCTTCCACATCTTTCCTATCATGCGGTAACCAGAAATGCACGCAATATGCCAAATGCAGTCGCAGCAGAGTTTTGTACAGCTGCAACATGACCTCATGGCTCTGAAACTCAATCCCTTTTCCAATAAAAGCTAACACTCCGTATGTCTTCTTAACAACCCTGTCAACCTGGGTGGTAACTTTCAGGGATCTGTGTGCATGGACACTGAGATCTCTCTGCTCATCCACACTTCCAAGAATTTTACAATTAGCCCAGTACTCTGTATTCCTGTTGCTCCTTCCAAAGTGAATCACCTCATACATTTCTGCATTAAACTCCATTTACCACTTCTCAGCTCAGCTGTGCAGCTTATCTGTATGCCCCTCTGTAACCTGCAACATCCTTCGGCACGATGCACAACTCCACCGACCTTTGTGTCATCTGCAAATTTACTAACCATCCTTCTACACCCTCATCCAGGTCATTTATAAAAATGACAAACAGCAGTGGCCCCAGAACAGGTACACCACTAGTAACTGAACTCCAGGATGAACATTTCCCATCAACCACCACCCTCTGTTTTCTTTCAGCTCGCCAATTTCTGAAATAAACCGCCAAATCACCCTCAATCCCATGCCTCTGTATTTTGTGCAATAGCCTACCATGGGGAACATTATTAAATGCCTTAACTGAAATCCGTATACACCACATCAACTGCTTTACCCTCATCCACTTGTTTGGTCACTTTCTCAAAGAACTCTGTAAGGTTTGTGAGGCACAACCGATCCTTCATGAAACCGTGTTGACTATCCCTAAACAACATATTCCTTATAAGAGGTATAAATCCTACCTCTTATAGCCTTTTCCAACACTTTATCCACAACTGAAGTAAGGCTCACTGGTCTATAATTACCATGGTTGTCTCTACTCCCCTTCTTGAACAAGGGGACAACAGTTGCTTTCTTCCAGTCTTCTGGCACTATTCCTGTAGACAATGATGACATAAAGATCAAAGCCAAAGGATCTGCATTCTCCTCCCTATCTTCTTAGAGAATTCTAGGATAAATCCCATTCAGCTCAGGGGTCTTATATATTTTCACACTTTCCAGAATTGCTAACACCTCCGCCTTGTGAAACCTCCATCTTGTCTCGTAGCCTGTATCTCAGTATTCACCTTGACGACATTGTCTTTTTCCAGTGTGAATACTGACGAAAAATATTCATTTAGCGCTTTTCCTATCTCCTCTGACTCCACACACAATTTCCCACTACCGACCTTGACTGTCCCTAATCTTACTCTAGTCATTCTTTTAGTCCTGACATATCAAAAGAAAGCTTTAAGGTTTTCCGTCATCCTAACCACCAACAGCTTCTCATGTCCCCTCCTGGCTCTTCTTCGCGCTCTCCTTAGGTCTTTCCTGGCTAACTTTTAACACTCAAACGCCCTAACTGAGTCTTCATGTCTTAAAATCCTTACATAAACCTTCTTCTTCCTCTTGACAAGAGATTCAACTTCTTTAGTAAACCATGGCTCCCTCGTTTGAACACATCCTCCCTGCCTGACAGGTACATACTTATCAAGGACACAGTAGCTGTTCCTTGAATAGGCTCCACATTTCAATTGTGTCCATCCTCTGCAGTTTCCTTTCCCATCCAATGCATCCTAAACTTTGTCTAATTGCATCATAATTGCCTTTCCCCCAGCTATAACTCTTGCCCTGCGGTACATGCCTATCCCTTTCCATTACTAAAGTAAACATAACCGAATTGTGGTCACTATCACCAAAGTGCTTTCCTGCCTCCAAATCTAACACCTGGCCTGATTTCTAACGCATGGCCTGGTTACCTTCAGAAGAAAATTTAAATAATGTAGAATCTAAAAATGAGGTTTTTTTTATTTATAATGATTGTTTTATCACAGTTAAGTTCTGCCTTAATCTCATGTATTTTCAAATCCTTATTTCACTTCCTTCAAATAATTTAAATGTAATTCTTTTCCCCTACTTCTACTTTCATGTTTGTTGTCTACGAATTCTTGAACATGATTGGCTGATCGATCTGCCTGCTACGTGCTTGTTGCTGAACAACACAAATTGCTTATAGATCGTTCCAAATTTAAAGTGATATTGAATTAGGGAATTTATGCTCCAGAACTTAAGGCTTTCTTAGTTGAAATTTTTTTATGTATGAAGCAAGCACTATCCCCTTGCTGTCATCCAGACCGTCAATGTATATATACTGAAAGGTATAAACTTGGTAGGTTACATTTTGGCTTTTGTAATAAAAGAATGAATTCTGAGACATTATGGTTTTGATCTCTTATATTCTAGAACTCTACATTAACTTCTCCAATATTTTGTTTTTCCTCAACTGCCAAAGAATGATAATTGACTAGTAACCAGGTTTCTTCCATGAACCTTCCAACGTTTTGGTGAGAGGTGAGCAACACAATCACGTTAGGTTAATTTTCTGATTTTTAGATTTCTTCGCTTTGGAAACTGTGCCATTTGTGGTATGGGAAAATATGTAATTGGAGTAGTCTGTTCTTGCCATTCAATGCTACAGTTGGTGTTACTTTCAGGAATGGCTACCAAATTAAATGCCAACTGGATCAAGCATGGGTGAAAATTCTGGTACAAGCCTCTGATATGCTGGAAGCTATCCATTGCACCAGTAGGAGAGGTGGTAGCTACCAGCAATGTGTCCAAGGAGAGGCCGAGGTTTGCTGAAGGCCTATGTGACAGGGCACGATGGGATATAGTGTGGTGGTTTTGAGCACAATTGGGGTGGGAAGTTGAGGGTGCAGCTCTATGCAAACTGCTCATTTCCCAATGCAGGAATATTGATCAAGCAATATTTGAACGAGACTGCCCCCCACTTTTCCTTTGCCTCAGGAGGTCAGTGGCAACTCCATGAGTTTGCCTTTTGGGTCCTGTGTATGACAAGTGTCCTATCTGCCACTGGTTACATAGAATAGATGCAATGAAGTATCAGTATCAATTTTATATATATGTATGTAAACATAACTCTCTGCAACTCTCTTGAACCGCAATTTGTGACTCAAGATGAGTATGTTGGCGTTCGCCTTATATTTATTACTTTTGTTCTATCATCAGTTGACATATAGTATATCAGTATGTGGCTGAGTCAAACAGTGGTCAGATTCTATAATTTGCCTTAGCTGATATAGCACATTTGAATGAGAAATGTTGACCTAGCAATTAACAATGGTGAATGATGAAAGATTGTGATCAAAATCAAAACAATAAAAGTAAGTTTTTTTTTGCACAGCACTTGAGGTATTTATTAATGTACAATGCAACAAAGTACTGTATCCTTTTCCAAAAATAATATTTAATCTTTGCAGTTATTGTTGCAACTCTTATGTGGATATAAGTAAAATGTCAGTTTGCTTATCAAGCTCTGATGTAAGTATGCCTCTTGTCACCTGATCAGGAAAAACTTGTGTAGGAAGTCAGAATGTAGTGCTCCCTGTGAGATCATAGCTACAACAGGGCGAAGAACAAATAGTGTAAGCAAACAGCTTAGAAGATGCAAGTTCAGTTTAGAACAAAATGCTCCTTGTGGTAGATTATCTCTATTTCCATTTAAATTAGCTTGAGATCAATTCTCAATGAGCAGTGAGCAAAAGATGTGTAAACAGCATACTAAACTTTGAAAATCCAGCTGTTCAAAAAAGTTACTGTATTCTTTCAAGAAAGTAGAAGCAATACAAAGAAAAAGTACTGTCAAAATCAATAGCGAGATCTAGTGAGAGATTTAAAAGAAAATAGATTAGCAAGACTTTTTTGTAGCTTCCAATTTAATGTTTGCTATATGCTTGGACGATGGATATCTCTATAGCATCAATCAGACATAAACTAAACTTTGAATTTTCTTTGACTAGACAGAGCAATAACTGTGATTGGTGATCCAAAATTAGTAATGATAACTTTACCAATCTGTTTTACCAGCATGAAACAAAGATTAGTGATCAAAGGGCATGTTAAAGCTAAGAAAAATAAATGAATTTGTATGGCATCTTCTTGACCTCAAGACATTCTAAAGTGTTTTTAATTCTAAAGAGGTACTTCTGAAGTATAGTCACAGCAGCCATTCTGTGCACAGCGTGTCCCTTGAATATTGAGATAATGACCAAATAATCTGTTACACATGATGTTGACTAAGGGGCAAACTTTGGCCTTGACGCTGAGGAACAACTTGCCTGCTGAGCTTTGAAATCACGTCATTAATCTTTTATACCTATCTGAGAGGGCAGATGGGCAAATGTATCATTTTCAAAGACAGATCTTCCAAAGTACTTCCTGAAGTGCCTACCTACATTGGTCTGAAGTAGCATTTAGATACACAAGAATGATATAAACCACAAACAGAAAAACAAAAGAAAGCCAGATAACTGCATGCAAAATTAAGTATTAACTACCTGGATTAACTTGTGGTTAGTAAAAATAAGTATAAAGCTCAGCAACTTGCTTTGGATGTCTTTATGTCACTAGAGTTCTGCAAGTTAAAGTTATTTTGTAATTGCTCAATTTCACTGAAAAATCACTGACAATTGTATGCAGAGCAGGTAGTTTATGGGCAAGGGTTTGCAGAACAATAAAATGGTACACCCCAGCCTTCTAACATTGTAGGCCAAGTCGCCATAGTCTTACCAGGCCAAAGGCCTGCTTTAGAGAGAGAGAGAGAGACAGAGACATGACTGGTGATGATTTAACCTGAGGGTCCCATACCTCAGACAAGGGGAGAGGTTGAGAAGGAGAGTCCTTCATGGTAACTTCAGCCAGTGTGGAGTTAGAATTCATGCTGTTGGCATCATACATCTTCACAGTCCAGCCAACTGAGCTAAACTGACCCCCTCCAACATTGTACACAGTGATTCACATATTTTATGCTTTGCAATATTCATTGCATGAGATTTTTTATTTGAATTTTTTTCAATGTAATTTCTCGATTACTGTTATATTTCAACAATATACTTCTAAATTGCAACTATGATCAAGTGTTTAGAATAATCTCAGTGATTAACGAGTACGATTTTTTCAATTTCCTTCCTGTTTCTACCTCTTTCTTTGCATCTGAAAATCCAGTTCTCTTAACTGGTGAATGACTTCCTGGAGCCACTTGTCCTTTCATATCTCACCCAAGTACAGACGGTTCTGCTATAACACGTTTTTTCAATGCGAATTGGCTTTAACACAATTGAAGAATTTAGATGGTTATTTGTAGAATGCAAAATTTCTGGATACAATATGATTCCTGCCCCATTAGTTTAATTGACACTGCTATTGCGTGATTTTCTTATAACATGAAATCGCTGAGTCAACATTTTTGCCCTTTCCCAGTTACCGTTGAGAAAGTGGTGGTGAGCCACAAACTTTGGTAGGTTATTTAACATGGTAGTCATCACAATGAGTCCAATTTCTTACTCACCTATTGTGAACCTTTTGTGGACTTTGTTATGTGTAAATCTGTTGCCAGGTTTTCCCAAGTTATAACAGTGACTACACTTCAAATGCTCTGAAACACTTAAGGGTATTCATAGAATTCCCACAGAATAGAAACAGGCCACTTGACCAACCCTCTGAGTATCCCAGCCAGACCCATTCCCCCTACCCTATTACATTTCCCCTGACTAATGCGCCTAACCTACACATCCCTAAACACTATGGGCAATTTAGCATGGCCAATTCACCTAACCTGCACACCTTTGGACAGTGGGAGGAAAACAGAACACCTGGAGATATCCCGCGCAGACGCTGGGAGAATGTGCAAACTCCACACTGGCAGTCGTCTGAGTCTGGAACTGAACCTGGGTCCCTAGCACTGTGAGGCAGCAGTGCTAACCACTGAGCCACTGCCATGACAGTCTGCAAAATTGTGAAAAGCACAATATAAATGGAATTTTAGTTATTAATTCCAGCAACTGCGATGCTACTGACTCCCTTTCCATTTATTCATAATGCATCAGCATCAGGAGTTGAACCAATGTTCTTGGAAAAATTTGACGAGATTATAGGCATAATTGATTAGTTCGAATGCAATAAAAGAAGAATGAATTTAGTTTATTTGACATCTCAGTCCCATTGCACTTTACTGCATTGTCAGCCTACATTATTTACTTCTGACTGAGGTGAGAGCACTTTTATTAATCTTTCAATTCATTATGCTCAGTTCATAGAATATGTTCAGCAGTACAGAACAGCCTCGTTACCAAGATTTCGTTTTATCCGAACAAAATCTCGAGTCCTGTAAAAGCTTTTTCCTTTATCCGAACAATCAATTATCCGAACAAAATACTCCTCGCCTGTCTCATTCGGATAATTGACGTTGTTCTGTATATAGTTCTAAACATTATGATTTGTGATCTTATGATCCCAGCTGTTGATAACTTGGACAGTTCAGAACCCAGAGAGAAACATAGCTTGATAGATCATGAGTTTTATTTTGCAGTTTGGTTAATATGCTGGTTGATCACTGAACATGTATACCTTTTAATCCATTATTAGAATGTGGACATTGCTGGCTTAGCCAGCATTTATTTCCCATCCCTAATTGCCCTTGTGATGGTGGTAGTGAGCTGTCTTCTTGAACCACTGCCATCTATTTACCCCAGACTGCTGTTAGGGAGAGAATTCCAAGATTTTGACCCAGTGATAGCGAAGGAACGTTGATAAATTTCCAAGTCAGGACTGGGTGTGGAGCCTAGTGGGGAACTTATAAATGGTAGTGTTTCCAGGTATTTGTTGCCCTTGTTCTTCTTGATGGTAATAGCCATGGATTTGAAAGGGTCTCTCTAAGGTGTCTTGGTGAATTTTTGCAGTGCATCTTGCAAATAGTACCCACGACTGCTATTGTGTGCTGGTAATGGAGTGAATGTTTGTCAGTATGGTGCCAATTAAATGGGTTACTGTATCCTGGGATGGTGTTAAGTTTCTTGAGAGTGGTTAGATCTGCACTCGTCCAGGTAAGTGGGGAGTATTCCATCACACTCCTGACTTATGCCTCATAATTGGGGGACAGGGTTTGGGGAGTCAGGAGGTGAGTTTCTTGCTGTAGGATTCCTAGCCTCTGACTTGCTCCTGTAGCCATGGTATTTGTATGACTAGTTCAATTTCTGATCCGTCATAATCTCCTGGATGTTGTGAGAGGGAGTTCCACAATGGGAATGCAACTGAATGTCAAGGGGTGATGGTTAGATTTTCTCTTACTAGAGATGATCATTGCCTGAATATTTTAAGACATAATGTTACATACCACTTGTCAGCCCTTAACTTGGATATTGTCCTAAACTTGTTGCATTTGAATGTGACCTTCAGTCGTTGAGGCATCATGAATGGCACTGGATATTGGGCAAATCATCAGCAAACATCCCCACTTTTGACATTTTGATGGAGGGAAGGTCATTAATGAAGATTCAGAAGATGCTTCATTCCCTTCATAAAAATCGGGGTGAGGTGTGCTTGCTTCAAATTTACAGGAATCATGCCAGAATCTATAGAATTTTGAACATAAGTAAATGTAATATGATTTAAACTGAATTCAATTAATTTTAATCACACCAAATAACTGAAACTGATGGACATAATGGAAATTATTTACATCAAAATAGCAGCATTTTGTGGATATTTTATGATCTGTTCAGGTATGAAATAACACCAGTAGTGAATTTGGACTTGCAAACTTTTTAAATACTTTTTTAGAGTTTTAATGCATGATATTTAGGTTAATAAAATTGAGTCTAAAGTTGGGCAACAGGTTGAAACTTTGTTTTGCTACTTATGTTAAGACCTTTTTCAATTGTCTTCAACGTATGTATGACTTTGCTTCTTTCCTTTGTCTAATAAACTTGCATTCTGTTAAAGAACATCTGCAACCTCGTGTGAATATTTGATTGACTAATCACCGCAGTAAACCAGCTACAAACATTAGACACATGATATGTCAAGCTAAATTTCATTCTGTGATCTGACTTGTCCATTATTGCCATCAGCTGGGATCATAGTAGACATAATGGCTGATTTCAGTGTTATGGTTTGCAAATCAGCTGATTTATTTTTCAGCATGCGAGCACAATCTTTCAATTCTGTCCCTAAACAAGCCTCAGGACCCATGACCAAATAGTAGTTGGTTTAGTTCCTATCTATCAGAAAGTCTGGTAGCCATAGCTTTGAGGAAAGTCTTTGCATGGCCCTCCATGTAATAGACCGGAGATTTTATATCAGGACTTGTCAAGAATAATTGTCTGGGCCGTTCCAGTGCCGTGATTAGGTACTGGTATGGAACTGCAATCTGCAATATTGTTCCTGTTTTGTTGCAGAAAGAAAGTGGAATTGAAGTAGAAGAGCATTCATGATCATATTGAATGATCAAGCATGCTCAGGCCTCGCTGTTTGCTTGGTCATATCAGAAGACATTTAATCTATGTTGCTTTAGGTTATAGACTTGACTGCATAAGGATGGCAGGTTTCTTCTTGTGAATTACATTAGTGAATCAGATGAGATTCCACAGAATCTAATGATTTCACCATTATTAATGAGATCAGTGTTTTTATTCCATATTTCTTAATTACTTGAATTACAGCTGCTGTGCGTGGTTGAATTTGAATTCACGAGTTTGAAGCATTAGACCAGGTCTCTGTTTACTGGCTTATTAACAAAGGTACTGTTCTCCAGTTTTGGTAAAGAGAATTGTGAATATTCCATCATGGAATATATCTAAGACTGCAATAGACAGATTTTTGGCCACTCAGTGAATCAAGAAACAGCGAAGCATGCAGAAAGTGAATTTGAAGCTGAAGATCGGTATGACCAAATCAGTACTGAATGGCAAGATGGCTTGATGGGCCTTAAGATCTTTCCTGCTCCTGCTTCCTGTGGTTCTCAATATCTTGGTAAATGATACCCTGACTTATAAAAGGTAAAGCAAAAAAAGCCAAGTTCATCATGAGATATCATTGGAACAATGAATTGTGAATTAAATGAGTGAGGTTGACAGTGTTGGATTAAAGATGTCCCTGCTACATCACAAATTCCTTACATAATTTTAAACAAACAATTGTGGGTGATGGAGATCTGAAATAAACTTAAACAAAGAAATTGCTGGAGAGTACATGGACAAGAACAGAATAGTTTTGGATCGATGGGCTTCAGATTGGTTTCACAGGTTGGCACAACATCGAGGGCCGAAGGGCCTGTACTGCACTGTAATGTTCTATTTCTGTGTCCTATGTTCAACTCAGGTTCCAGATAGACTCAAAATATTAACTTTGTTTTCTCTCCATTCTTGCAGCCAGACCCGCTTAGTTCTGCAACAATTTCTGTTCTTGTCCTTAGATAATTTGTTACTTTAGATTTTCAAAAACAGAACATTTTCTCAAATAAATACAGAGGTTATGAACATGTTTTAAGAAATGTTACTGTTTTTGTTTAGAAGCAAACATGAGGCCAACCGAGACAGGTTCAGATTCCAGCTCCTCTTCAGCTGGTGCACAGTCTGGAGTGCCGACACAGGTGGTACAGCAAGTTCAGGCATCGCAGCAGGTAAGTAAACAATAGAGCATGATGTATTGAATCTTCGTACAAACTATATTTATACAAACTGTTGAATATTTTATGTAACTTTTAAATGCTCTCGGCCAACAGAGCAATTAAACGTATTAGCATGCATTTTTTCTTATGTCCTTTTAAGAGACTTGCCACTATCGATTTACATCATTAGAATGGAATGCCTTTTGTTACAATCCTTATGGCAAAACTGTAAACCAAAATAATCTAATTTTGCCAAGCAATTGCGAAATGAAGAGGTTGCCAGTAAGGTTTCACTTTTTGTAACTTTGCCAGAATCCGAACCAATGCAAATTAAGCATAATTAGCTCATAAATTGCCCTTCAACTAGAAATATTAATGTCATTTTAACAAAGCCGTGTCTTGCACCTGCATCCCTCAGATATGTTTCACCATGTGCACTTCCAAAGTTCTTTAACTCAGCCTCTAGTATAAAGGATTTCTTATTTCCCTACTGAATCAAGTTAACCTTCAAATTACATTCAACAGCAGTTGTATTTCAGTCAAGGTGCCCAGATTTTGATGTCACTTGAAAGACACATGCCCACAGAACTTCCTTAGCTAGGTTCAAGTCCAGTCTCGATGCCACAGATTTCTCAGTCTGTTTTAACAAGCCCAATAAAATGATCTGGTTGACTCTAGCAAAACTCAGTTAAATTCATAATTCCTGACTCAACCCTATCTTGGCATCTTTCAGTACTTAAAGACTTATCACAAACAGTTCCTTGTGAATGTGCCTTTGTTGTTCTCACTTTATCTGCAACTCTCCTTTGCATTTGGCCACATGGCTTTTGTATGTTAACTTCCTTTCTGGTCAAGGGTCACCAGATCACATGCATCTTATTTCTTCTTCTTCAAGAAAATTCTAATTGATCACTTTATAATTGACATCAACTCTTAAAAGTCCTTGTTTTGAAATATCTTTAAAATAGTTCAAGATTCCACAAAGCATTTTAAAAATAAATTGCAAGTTTTTCTTAATTTAAAAAAAACAACACCAGGTTATAGTCCAACAGGTTTATTGGAAGTACAAGCTATCAGAGCGCTGCTCCTTCTTCGGGTAGCTAGTTTTTCTTAGCTAGTTTTGGGGTCAACCATCAAATACTTTGTTGACTTTTACTGACTGCCATCGATGCTGTTAAATTTTAGGAGCCACAATTCAAGCCAGAATGAATCATGCTTTTTCTAGACTTAATTTATTGAAGTAACAATGCATCTCTGCCAATAAATACCAATGTAAACAGTCTAGAATGAGATACATTTCTGCAAAATGTTTTTTGATGGATTAACAACTTATTCACTGTAGTATGGTTCACATCTTTTTACTGCTTTTAATAAGTTTTTATTTGCGACATTCCTATCTCTTCTCGGTACAATTCTCTGTCTGAAACGATAGGAAGGGGATCAAATTATATTTGCTGTCTTTTCAGTCATGATAAATAACTTCTCAGAGTTACGTATGTGCAGCTGAAGCTGTGATTTTACTTTGAGTGGAGAGACAGCATGTCCTAACTTTTCCCATCATAACAGATACAAGAATGTGAAATCGCCATAAGGCTTGTAAACCTTTTATTCAACCATTCAATGCTATAGCTGATTGGATCATTTTCCACTTCAGACTCCCATTCCACCTTGAAGAAAGTGGTTCCAAGTGTTATATAAAAATATCTCTTTCTTTGATCTTTGACTTCTAACAGTCTGGTTTAGAACTGATGAAACAATGGAGCTAATTAAATGTGAATGAGAGATAGTGTTCAGATTTGAATTAGCTTAGAAGTCCAGAGCTTACTCACATGAACAGATGAAATATGAGTTTTTATTTAAAACAATCTACACACTGATGTGCTTTGATTTTAACATGAAAAGTAATTAACAGTAACATTTTATGACATTGTTGTAGATTCTCCAAGCTGCCCTTATTTAAAATCACAATGGAGTTTGCCTTAATAAGGAAACCTCATGGAATTTGTTTTGCAAGACATTATGTAATAAACCAATAAAGAGAGGGGAAGGGCTTGGGCAGAATAATAATAAAACAGAATATATTCTAGTGGTTAAAAAGTGACGAGAGAAACATCCAGTGGCAGAATTTTGGGTTATGGGTTTGGAATACGATCCTTCAGTCAGGCTCAAGTAGAGGTCATGGTCCCAGAGAATTTGAGAGACTGTCACTTGGCAGGGATTTTCCTCGAGTTTGCAGATTAGTGGCCAGTGCGCAAGTTCACTGTATAGTTAAGAGTGAAAGGTGTACTTTCAAATGGTGGGCCATTAGGAATTCCTCCAACTGGGGAAAAAAAGCAACTTTAATCAGGGAAGAGATAGATAAGGTGCCTAAGGTGAGTGGCTTTCTACATCTTAAGAGTGTGCAGTCAAATTTTTTAAAATTTTAGATTAAGCAACGTATATAAGTTGCCCAGACTACAACAGTTTCGAGGGGCAGACAAGATCTCAAAGCTTGCATGGGTGTTGACTTTCAGTGCCCCCACCCTACCCCTGGTCTGCTACTGGGACACCGCTTCCAGGCAACTGGCCTAGTACCTGAAATCTTACAGGACATACAGAGACCAACTGGAACATTTATCAGTGTTTGATGATAGGCCTTGATGGGCTTTTAATTCTCATTATTTGACTGCATGCCACTTGCATGAGGTTAGCCTTTCAAACTGCCAGCTCACTTCCAGGGAGATGGCCCAGTGACAGGTTGGTGCCCACAAGCTGGCCTGGGTCAGTGGTGTGAATCTTTGCCTTTCACTTTTGCACTTACCTTCACAAGAGGGCAACAAATTCAGCGGCAGATCATAAATAGTATTAAACATAATGTGAATACTTTACCATCTGAAAAAATCAGAATATCAAAATACAACAGTAGTTATGAAAAACAAGGATGTTTGAAACCTGCTTCAAAAACTGCATCAGGTCCAAAGTTTCTGTTATGCAATCAACCATTCTATACACATGGGCACAGCATAAGGAATAAAACAAACAAATTAGAAATGGAAATCCAGAAATGATAGCCATCTCCATGACCTGGCTGAATGATAAATATTCCATTATAGAATTGAGAAAAGACAACAAAATTGACAACAGAGAAGTGGCAATATTGATGAAGCATATTATGGCATTGAAAAGAGAGTATATCCAAGTTTATAGAAGTTCAGAATAGAAAAAGATGCAAATACTAGGAGTTGCCAGCAGACTTCTCAAAGTCAATGAGAGAAAATTGTGTATAACTATAAAGGCTTTGATTTTCACATAGATTGGGAGAACCTGAATGGTTGCATATTTCTTGGGTGTTTTTGGAGCTATATTCTGAGAATAGGCAATATTAGATTTAGTAATGAATTAATTAAGTACAGGACTTTGGTTAGGCCACTTTTGGAATACTGCCTGCAATTCTGGTCTCCCTGCTATAGGAAGGATGTTGTGAAACTTGAAACTGTTCAGAAAAGATTTACAAGGATGTTGCCAGGGTTGGAGGCTTTGAGCTATAGGGAGAGGCTTGAATAGGCTGGGGCTATTTTCCCTGGAGTATCGGAGGTTGAGGGGTGACCTTATGAGAGGTTTATAAAGTCCTGAGGGGCATAGGTAGGGTAAATAGACAAGGGCTTTTCCCCGGGGTCGAGGAGTCCAAAACTAGAGGGTATAGGTTTAGGGTGAGAGAGGAAAGGGACCCAAGGAGCAACCTTTTCACACAAAGGGTGGTGAGTGTATAGAATGAGCTATCAGAGGAATTGTGGAGGCTGGTACAATTACAACATTTAAATGTTATCTGGATGGATATATGAATAGGAAGGGTTTGGAGGGATAAGGGCCAAATGCTGGCAAATGGGACTAGATTATTTTAGGATATCTGGTCAGCATGAATGAGTTGGACTGAAGGGTCTGTTTCCATGCTGTACATTGCTATGACTTTAAGATCTACTGATAGAGGTGCACTTTGCTAATAGGAATCATAGCATGATAGAGCATGATTGGTTTGAGAGGGTGAGTCAGAAACTAGTATTTTAATTTGAGTAAGACTGACTTGTAAAATGAAGCAAACTTGGTCAACAAAAAAATATAAAATAAACTACCACAGATAGGGGAAGAATTCAAAGATTAGCAATGGAATGCAAGGAAAATGGAATTGAGAATGTTTCAGGTATAGCAAGTGATTAAAGATGACATGAGCCAGTTAAAAACAGGCAATGGGGAGGCAATGGCCTAGTGGTATTATTGCTGGGCTATTAATCCGGAAACCCAGATAGTGTTCTGGCGAACTGGGTTCAAATCCCACCATGGCAGATGGTGGAATTTAAATTCAATAATAACCTGGGAATAACAGTCTGATGATAACCATCAAACCATTGTTGATTGTAGGAATAATGTCATGAATGTCCTTTAGGGAAGGAAATCTGCCATCCTTATCTGGTCTAGCTTACGTGTGTATCCAGACCCACAGCGATGTGGTTTACTCTTAACTACACCCTGGGCCATTAGAGATGGGCAATAAGTGCTGTCCTGACCAGTGACGCCATCATCCCATGAATGAATTTTTAAAAAAAGGTGGAGGAGATATTGTAATTGAAAGTTATGAAGTCACAGACTTGTGATTTGTTTTTGTAGCAAATAGAGGAAGAGAATAACATACCAAAGATCTGAGGAGAACGATAGTTAAATGTGCACAGTGTTATTAGTATGTAATTAACCCAGTAATTTGTGATGAGGAAGAGATGATTTGAGAGTTTCAAATGACCACAAATTACTGGGTAATTTGTCACTCCATAGAATCTTAAAAAGGGAGTTCATTTTCAGCTTCCTTGAGGTTAAAGAGGTTGCTGTATTTGCAGAGTTAAAATAAAATATACTTGCTGCAAAAATGTTGGGCTGTTACTCATCATGTAAAGATCCTTTTATAAACAAGAATTATGTTCCTGCACTGTCCTGCAACTTCAAACACCCAAAAAGGGAGTAATAAAAACTGTGGATTCTTATTCCTGCAGGTAGATGTAAATTGTTCCTACCTACAGGTTTTTTAAAATCTTCATTTTTAAGGTATTTTCATTATGCTTTCATTCTATACCTTTATTTTCTGATTTCTTAAATCTAATTTGAGTCTAACCACACTATTTCCTTCTCCAATTTCCTCTATCTTTTAATATTTAATTTATTGATTAAGAAAAAACTTTATCCCAGTTTTCACCAGGTCTCAGGTGCCTCTTTTGACTTTGCAATGGCATTATCAGCTTGCAATTTTAGCATTTCGTGGTCTAAGTTCTTTTCAGTTTGAATCATGAGGAAAATATCTACAAAATGGAGAACATCATGAAATACCCCACTCCAGGAAATGTGTCTTTATTTTAAATAATCTCTTCTGTTATTGTACTTAGTTATGTCTGCATATTATTGACTAAATTGCTTAAAATAGAGTAAGTATTTTACACATTAGTAACAATATGCACATTAGTAACAATGTGTTGACTTTCCTGTTACTTTATAGTCTGACTCAATCTGATAAGTTCCATTATCTATTGAGCTTTTATTTGAATTGTAAGTGGCAAGTCAGAATTATTTTGGTACCAATCTCTTTGACCTATTCATAACCTTTCACTGAGACCTGCTTCAAGGCACGTTCCTGTGGAGTCAAATGGAAAGGTTCACTCAGAAATTGAGTAAAATAGTCTTTTATTAGGATTAGCTATTTAAGTACAATGGCATTTTTCCAATTAAAAAAGTTGGGTGGAACTAGCCACCAAGGAATTGTTGCAACTTTATTCAAATGGAATTAGGATTGTATTAAATCTTAGTGAAACTAAAGCTGGCAAAGTCCACTAATGTAAAGAGTTTTACCACTGTTTTATATTTACATATTTCATTGCTCTATAGTCCAAATTTTACAAAATATGTCCTCAAAAAAAACAGC
Source organism: Chiloscyllium punctatum (assembly GCF_047496795.1). NCBI lineage: Eukaryota > Metazoa > Chordata > Chondrichthyes > Orectolobiformes > Hemiscylliidae > Chiloscyllium > Chiloscyllium punctatum. The sequence goes on from NC_092784.1 coordinate 49,511,826, forward strand.
AATTGCTTCAAGAAAATTTTGAAGAAGGAACTTTTTTCTGTAGTTCTGCGATAAATCTTAGCGGTTTTTTTCCCTAAATGAATATTCACGCTGTCGTTTATGGAATATTTGTGTGGATTTGTAGAACCCCTCTATAGAGGACTGAATTAGTTAAAGTTTATTTTGTAGATTAATTATTACAGTTTTCAAATAATGTATACGGTCAATATTTTGACGTATAAGAGTCATGTGTTAATTGTTGTATTTTACTGCTCTGGTTTAATGAGAGGCATTGTATTTCAGCTATTCAATTTTAGGGGACATCGCTTTATGTTTAAATTAGCATTCCCTCCAGGAGAAAATTGAATCATCAGCACTTATCTCATAGCAAACTATACTTCTACAGGATGAATGTCTCTTTGTCAAATGTATTTAAAGGAAATATGGGGAAAAAAATTGAAATTTAGATCCAGAAAACCCTGATGCATAAAATTAGCTCTAATTAGTGTTGATATATGACAGTAAATGTATGATAGAGATATGATGCTCTGTTTTACTGACATTATAATGCAAGCTATAGTGAGAAATATAGGTGTAATAATAAAGCTTCTTCATTGGTTATGTGGATAAAGAATATTACAACTAGTTTTGATTGGGAATTTTAAAAATTTAGGATGTTCTTCAAGGTGTATTTTAGTGTGCAAAACATCATGATAAAATCTTAGGGAAAATAGGAACCAAAAGACCCAAGTAAGTTTTGAGGAATTCAGTTTTTAAAACCAGATTTTATTTAAAAGAATACTAGAATCTCGGAACTGTTGTGGTGAAGAAGAGGCTACTGGGTCCAATTTGTCTCCCAACTTGGGAGTATTGGCTGCCCAAATGAGCACCATAAGTTCATGCCAATCTTCTGCAAAACCCTCCCCCCAATCCTGCACATTGTTTCAATTTAAATAATAATTTAATGCACTTTTGAATGCCTTGATTGCATCAACCTACCTTTCACTTTGAGGTGATGTATCCGGACCCAAACTATTTGCCGTGTAAAATTTCTCACTTCTCACATCGCATTTACTTCTTTTGCAAATCACTTTGAATCTGCGCCACCTTGTTCTTAGTCAGTTCACAAGTGGGAAGTTCCTTCCTGTCCTCTCTCTCCAGACCACTCATGATTTTGAGAAAGATCAATCAAATCTCCCCCTTGCCTTCTCTCCAAGGAAAACAGTCCCAATGTCTCCAATCTTTATTTATAACTAGAATTTCTCATCCCTGGTTCCATTCTTTTAAACCTATTCTGCACACTCTCTCCAATGTGTTCGCATTTATCCTAAAGTGTGACGCCAGAACTATACATAGTACTCCAGCTGAGATGTCTTGTGTCTCATTCAGGTGCATCTATTCTTTCCAGATCAGGTGTTAGATTTGTTGGTAGATGAGTACTTTGGTGACAGTGATCACAGTTCAGTTATGTTTACTTTCGTGATGGAAAGGGATAGGTATACATTGGAGGGCAAGAGCTACAGCTGGGGGAAAGACAATTATGATGCGATTAGACAAGATTTAGGATGCATAGGATGGGGAAAGAAACTGCAGGGCATGGGCACAATAGAAATGTGGAGTTTTTTCAAGGAACAGCTACTGTGTGTCCTTGATACGTACATACCTGTCAGACAGGGAGGAAGTGTCGAGCGCAGGAGCCGTGGTTTGCTAAGGAAGTTGAATCTCTTTGTCAAGAGGAAGAAGGAGGCTTATGTGAGGATGAGACATGAAGGCTCAGTTAGGGCGCTGGAGAGTTACAAGGTAGCCAGGAAAGACCTAAAGAGAGAGCTAAGACGAGCGAGGAGGGGACTTGAAAAGTTGTTGGCGGATAGGATCACGAAAAACCCTAAAGCTTTCTATAGGTATATAAGGGTTATAAGAATGACTAGAGTAAGATTAGGACAACCAAGGACAGTAGTGAGAAGTTGTCCGTGGAGTTATAGGAGATAGGGAAGCGCTAAATGAATATTTTTCTGCAATATTCACACTGGAAAAAGGCAATGTTTTCAAGGAGAATACTGAGAAACAGGCTACTAGACTAGATGGGATTGAGGTTCAGTCAGGTGTTATATAAGCTTCCCCATGGTTGCTACTGCACAAAATATAGAGGCACGGGATTGAGGGTGAATTAGTGGTTTGGAACAGAAATTGGCTAGCTGAAAGAAGACAGAGCGTGGTGGTTGATGGGAAATGTTCATCCTGGAGTTCAGTACTAGTGGTGTACCACAAGGATCTGTTTTGGGTTCTTTGCTGTTTGTCATTTTTATAAATGACCTGGATGAGGGTGTGGAAAAATGGGTTAGTAAATTTGCGGACGGCACTAAGGTCGGTAGAGTTATAGGTAATGCCTAAGGGTGTTGTAGGTTACAGAGGAACATGGATAAGCTGCAGAACTGGGCTGAGAGATAGCAAATGGAGTTTAATGCAGAAGAGCGTAAGGTGATTCACTTTGGAAGGAGTAACAGGAATGCAGAGTACTGGGGGAATGGTAAGATTCTTGGTAGTGTAGATGAGCAGAGAGATCCCGGTGTCCAGATACATAGATCCCTGAAAGTTACCACCCAGGTTGATAGAATTGTTATGAAGGCATACAGTGTGTTAGCTTTGGAAAGGATTCAGAAGAGATTTACTAGGATGCTTCAGTATGGAGGGAAGGTCTTATGAGGAAAGGTTGAGGGACTTGAGGCTGTTTTTGTTGGAGAGAAGAAGATTGAGAGGTGACTTAAGTGAGACATATAAGATAATCAGGAGGTCTGGTGGACAGTGAGAGCCTTTTTCCAAGGATGGTGATGGATAGCATGGGGGGTATAGCTTCAAATTGAGGGGTGATAGATATAGGACAGATGTCAGACATAGTTTCTTTACTCAGACAGTAGTAGGGGCGTGGCACACACTGCCTGCAACAGTAGTAGTCTTGCCAACTTTCCGGGCATTTAAATGGTCATTTGATAAACTTATGGATGAAAATGTAATAGTGTAGGTTAGATGGGCTTTAGATTGGTTTCACAGCATGGTGCAACATCAAGGGCTGAAGGGCTTATATTGCGCTGTAATATTCTATGTTTTATGTTCCTGCTGTTATTGTTTTGTTTCATCTGCAAATTTTGAAATTTTCCTTTGCACTCAAAGATCTAGATCATTAATATAAACCAGGAAAAGCAAGATTCCAAAATGGACTCATGGGGAACCCTGTTTTTCAGCCAATTTTATATCCAATCTTACTATTGTTCCATTTATTCATGTTGTGTAGCCTGGCAATGAAAATCTGTTGGAAGTCCAGGGACACCAAATCAACAGCCTCATCAACCCTCTCTGTTATCTCTTCAAAGAACTTCAGCAAATTATTTAAACATGACTTTTCCTCAAGAAATCCATGCTGACATTCTATAATTATCCCATATTTTCTAGTGTGACTTTTGATTCTACCAAATTATTATTTCTAGAAGTTTCCCCACTATTGAAGTTAAACTGACTGATCTGAAATTGCCAGGATTTCCCTTAAACCTTCATAAATCAAATGCGAAATGTCTCCCGTCTTTTTCCATATTCCCTCTTTGCTTATTTGTATTTTCACTTGCTTTCTGAACATCTTGAATTCAGCTTGGTTCTCAATTGTATTTTCCACCTGATACTAGTCATAAACACACTTTTTGTCTTCTTTATTTTAATGTCTTTCTCCTGTTTAATCCAGAGAGCTCTGAATTTGTTTGTCCTATTTGCACTTTAAGGTAACATTCCTTGACTGTATATGAATCATCTATTCTTTGAATGTAGACTATTTTCCTGCCAACCTTTTGGTTCCAGTCTATTTGGCCCAGCTCCATTCTTGCTGCAGATAGGTATCCCTCCCTCCCCTTAATTGTCCATTATCCATTCCACTGTAACCCTTAGCTTTGTGACACAGTGATCACTGACCCCTAAATGTTCCCCCACTGGTTCTTAATCTACTTGGTCCATCCCATTCCTGATGTGGCGGTGCTGGTTTTGGACTGGGGTGGACAAAGTTAAAAATCAGAGTTTAAATCAGAGTGGTGCTGGAAAAGCACGGCATGTCAGGCAGCATCGGAGGAGCAGGAAAATCGAAGTTTTGGGCAAAAGCCCTTCATTAGGATGAAGGGCTTTTGCTCGAAACGTTGATTTTCCTGCTCCTCTGATGCTGCCTGACCAGCTGTGCTTTTCCAGCACCACTCTGATCTAAACTCTGGTTTCCATCATCTGCAGTCCTTACTTTTGCAAAGTTAAAAATCACACAACACCGTTGTGGTTCTGTTCGCCGAGCTGGGAATTTGTCTTGCAAACGTTTCGTCCCCTGTCTAGGTGACATCCTCAGTGCTTGGGAGCCTCCTGTGAAGCACTGCTGTGCTGTTTCCTCTGGCATTTATAGTGGCCTGTCTCTGCCGCTTCCGGTTGTCAGTTCGAGCCGTCCGCTGTAGTGGCCAGGTTCAGGTCGATGTGTTTGTTGATAGAGTCTGTGGATGAGTGCCATGCCTCTAGGAATTCCCTGGCTGTTCTCTGTTTGGCTTGCCCTATAAATGTAGTGTTGTCCCAGTCGAATTCATGTTGCTTGTCGTCTGTGTGTGTGGCTACTAAGGATAGCTGGTCGTGTCGTTTCGTGGCTAGTTGGTGTTCGTGTATACGGATCGTTAACTGTCTTCCTGTTTGTCCGCTGTAGTGTTTTGTGCAGTCCTTGCATGGGATTTTGTACACTACATTAGTTTTGCTCATGTTGGGTATCGGGTCCTTCGTTCTGGTGAGTTGTTGTCTGAGCGTGGATGTTGGTTTGTGTGCTGTTATGAGTCCTAGTGGTCGCAGTAGTCTGGCTGTCAGTTCAGAAATGCTCCTGATGTATGGTAGTGTGGCTAGTCCTTTGGGTTGCAGCATGTCCTCGTTCCGTTGTCCCTCCCTTAAGCATCTGTTGATGAAATTGCGAGGGTATCCGTTTTTGGCGAATACCTTATATAGGTGTTCCTCTTCCTCTTTTTGTAGTTCTGGTGTGCTGCAGTGTGTTGTGGCCCTTTTGAATAGTGTCCTGCTGCAACTTCGTTTGTGTGTGTTGGGGTGGTTGCTTTCATAGTTTAGGACTTGGTCTGTGTGTGTGGCTTTCCTGTAAACCTATGTGGTGAATTCTCCGTTAGGTGTTCTCTGTACCATCACGTCTAGGAATGGGAGTTGGTTGTCCTTTTCTTCCTCTCTAGTGAATCAGATTCCTGTGAGTGTGGCATTGATGATATGGTGTGTGATCTCTATTTCTGTGTTTTTAATTATTACAAAGGTGTCATCCACGTATCTGACCCAGAGTTTGGGTTGAATTTGTGGTAAGACTGTTTGTTCTAACCTTTGCATTACTGTTTCTGCTATGAGTCCAGAGATTGGTGAGCCCATGGGTATTCCGTTGATTTGTTCGTATATTTGGTTGTTGAATGTGAAGTGTGTTGTGAGGCACAAGTCCAGTAGTTTAAGTATGCCATCTTTGTTGATAGGTTCAACGTCCTGTTGTCTGTTATGTCTGTCCAGCAGCTTGGCTATTGTTTCTTTGGCTAGGGTTTTGACGATGGAGGGGAACAGTGCCGTTACATCGAATGAGACCATAGTTTCTTCTTTGTCTCTTCACATTCAACAACCAAATATACGAACAAATCAACGGAACACCCATGGGCTCACCGATCTCTGGACTCATAGCAGAAGCAGTAATGCAAAGGTTAGAACAAACAGTCTTACCACAAATTCAACCCAAACTCTGGGTCAGATACGTGGATGACACCTTTGTAATAATTAAAAACACAGAAATAGAGATCACACACCATATCATCAATGCCACACTCACAGGAATCTGATTCACTAGAGAGGAAGAATAGGACAACCAACTCCCATTCCTAGACGTGATGGTACAGAGAACACCGAACGGAGAATTCGCCACAAAGGTTTACAGGAAAGCCACACACACAGACCAAGTCCTAAACTATGAAAGCAACCACCCCAACACACACAAACGAAGTTGCATCAGGACACTATTCAAAAGGGCCACAACACACTGCAGCACACCAGAACTACAAAAAGAGGAAGAGGAACATCTATACAAGGTATTCGCCAAAAACGGATACCCTCGCAATTTCATCAACAGATGCCTAAGGGAGGGACAATGGAACGAGGACATGCTGCAACCCAAAGGACTAGCCACACTACCATACATCAGGAGCATTTCTGAACTGACAGACAGACTACTGCGACCACTAGGACTCATAACAGCACACAAACCAACAGCCACGCTCAGACAACAACTCACCAGAACGAAGGACCCGATACCCAACATGAGCAAAACTAATGTAGTGTACAAAATCCCATGCAAGGACTGCACAAAACACTACATCGGACAAACAGGAAGACAGTTAACGATCCGTATACACGAACACCAGCTAGCCACGAAACGACACGACCAGCTATCCTTAGTAGCCACACACACAGACGACAAGCAACATGAATTCGACTGGGACAACACTACCATTATAGGGCAAGCCAAACAGAGAACAGCCAGGGAATTCCTAGAGGCATAGCACTCATCCACAGACTCTATCAACAAACACATCGACCTGGACCCAATATACCAGCCACTACAGCGGACGGCTCGAACTGACAACCGGAAGCGGCAGAGACAGGCCACTATAAATGCCAGAGGAAACAGCACAGAAGCGCTTCACAGGAGGCTCCCAAGCACTGAGGATGTCACCTAGACAGGGGACGAAACGTTTGCAAGACAAATTCCCAGCTCGGCGAACAGAACCACAACAATGAGCACCTGAGCTACAAATCTTCTCCCAAACTTTGATCACACAACACCAGGTTATAGTCCAACAGGTTTATATGAAGCACAAGTTTTTAAGTGCTGCACCTTCATCAGATAGTTAGTGGGCCAGATCATAGGACACAGAAGGAATTATAAAATGTCACATTGACTGACTACTTACAAATAGTGTGCTTTTTTAACAAAATAGAATGTATCTGCAAATACAAATCTGCAAATGCAAATTCATCCCATTGACTTTTTTGTGTGTATGCATGTGTGAGAGGGAAAGTGAGAGAGAGAGAGAGAGAGAGAGAGAGAGAGAGTGTGTGTGTGTGTGTGTGTGTGTGTGTGTGTGTGTGGTGGGGGAAAGAGGGTGTGCACGTTTGCTTGTATGTATGCTTGATAAAGTGTGTACATAAGTGTGATGGAGTAGATGCCTAGGAGAGGGTGTGGGTGTGTAGGTGTATGTGAAAATAGAACCAGTCTGACCCAAGGTTCGAATACAGCCAAACTCTAATCTCACACCTTTAATGCATTGTCTGAACTGAGATGGCACCATTTTTATAATACCTTAAGTTATCTTGGGAATGTGACTTGAAATAAATTCTGGGATTTACATATTAATGAATCAAAACCTGCAACCCATTCTAAGTGATTAAAGACTTAACCGCAACTTAGGTCTGTTTAATACGTTGCATCAGTTGTTCGATCTTTTACTATGAATTCTGTGTCCTATGGTTCTGCCCCAGTAGCTACCTGATGAAGGAGCAAAGCTCCGAAAGCATGTACTTCCACACAAACCTGTTGGACTATAACCTGGTGTGATGTGATTTTTAACTTACACTCAGCTCTTGGGAATGAGATAATTAATGCCTTTTTTTATATTGAACTAGATAAATATTGCTGCAGAAAATTCTCCTGAATCGGTAAGAATGCTTACTTCTTTCTGCCTTTACCACTGTCACTATCCTAGACTATATTCTAGTAATTAAATATCCCCATTATACTACTGAATAATGTTTGCATCGCTCTGCAGTTTCCCTGCAAACTTTTCCTCTACATCCTTTCCACTATTTGGTGGTTAGAAGACTATACCCAGCAATGTAATTGCACCCTTCTTGTTACTTCACTCCAACTAAATCAATTCTGCCCTTGAACTGTCTGAGACATCCCCTTTCTCCAGTACTACAATGCTCTCCTTAACCAATTCCGACTCTGCTCCTTGAAATTAATTTTGTATTATTGATGCCAAGTTGCAGTATTATGTTCAAATAATGGCTGGAATCAGTGAGAGTTGAAAATCATCTTTTTATTCAGTAGCATAGCACAAGTTCAAGGTGACAATAGAATCGCAGAATACAGTTCTTACAAGAGTCCCTTTATATACAGTTCTTACATAGACTAAAATTCCATTACTATGGTATTACATAAAGGTTTGAGGGGTTTCTGCCCTGGCAGACAGGAGCTGGGTTAAAACGTGCTAAATGCTGGCTGCTACTTCTGATGGGATTAAGAGTGTCTGTCTGGTCTGTGTGCATAATTAAGAGGTGTTAGTCCTTTTGTCTTTTAAGTTAGTAAATATTAGTAAAAATACTGGGCCCATTTGCTCTAAATACATTAAAATTTGTACCTGTACTTCATAAAAGAATAAAGGATATTAAACTGATTACACCAGCTGGGTCATGAGATTTGTTTACTATTTGCCAGTGTGAATATAATTCATTTATGCAATTTCATGGAAGCGCTGTTTTGTCAGTTAGTTTCTTAAAGGGATAATAGCCCAGTTAAAAGGTATTTAACGGGTACATACTAACTGGGGGAACTGTTTGGTATTCTGTAATCTATTCAGGTCCAGGAGATGTTTGGTAAGGGCTGATTAATATTATAATATTTCATGGAGATATGATGGTGGGGATGGTATTGTTTTGTATGCTACACTTATTCAGAGATAAACACTGCTTTTAGCAAGGGCTGATAAGGTGTGAAAATGCAGTGATAGTTTGAAAGGGTTGTTTTAAATTTGGTCTATCTTATGACAGTAAAATGTGCTGCAGAACTGCAGTTTATAAATGAATGAATGAAATTGTGTTAAAGTAAATAATGGCTTAGTAAAGAGTTATGAATGAATAAACAGGAACCTGGTATTAATGAATCTAATGGGCTGATGATAAAGTTAATAAAGATAACCTATAACACATTATCTCTAACACAATGTCTCATATTTATTAGAAACAAAACTTTAGAGATTAGAGAGCAACTTCTCCTGTGATATCCATCAGGTTTATTTTCAAACTCAGCCATGTTATTGCAGCTTTTCAACTCCTGGTCTCCAAAAAGAAAAGATTTTGAAAAAAGAACACAATACCTCTCTCAGCAAACATGCAGAGATTCCATTTTGTCCCACTGCACTTCCCTGCAAAGGATACAAGAAATTACTACGAGAATTTTTTTTAAAAAAGCTGACATGGTTGAGATAAATGAGAATCCCCAATTATTTGCATATTTTACTTTTATGGATTCATTGTGCAAGTTTTGGTCTCCTGGAGTCTGGATATAGCCAAGGCTGTTAATAATTTCTGAGTTAAGCCAGAGTGGTCAACCTAGAATGTGAGAAGTAAGTATTTGTCATTTCCAGCTGTCTGAAAGTGGCATAATTTTATTTGCACATTTAGCTTCACAGTTCGAATATACATACATGGTGTGAATGAACACATTGTAACTAAATTCTTCAACTGCTTTGCTTCAATGGATGAGTGGCCGTTGCTGAGCACACACATTTTTATGTCTGATACTAGAAACATGTAATTTATGTGGTAGCACAGATTCAGCCTGATGTAAGCTGAAAATAATGTTTGCAACTTTGCCAAGACTTTGTTGTTAAGTTAAACCTCATGCAGGCTAATAATGAGGCACTCAGCCTATCTCTGACATGCACAATAGGAATTAAAAAACAAAGTTGTACACTGGTATGTTAAGAATAATATTCCTTACAGGATATAAAGTTTGATAGTTGGACTGCAAAACTTTCCTTGAACTTATTCCATTGATCGTCTTTAATGACTCAATCTTATTTTTACTTAACGTATGTCTGACCACGAGTGATATACATTCAATATTAATAAATGCTGATGAGAAAATAACTTTTAGTTCCAATATTGGAAATAGATACTACTGGCAAATTGTTCAGTTTCAAGGGTAACGAGATTAGATTAGGTTTAATTAGATTCCCTACAGTATGCAAACAGGCCATTTGGCCCAACAAGTCCACACAGATTCTCCGAAGAGTAAACCACCCAGATGCATTCCTCTACTATATATTTACTATATGAAGAAACCCATGAAGACACTGGGAGAATGTGCAAACTCCACACAGACAGCATATTGAGGCTTTGACCAGAAAAAAAGGAGGCATGGCTCAGGTACAGGCAGCTAGGATCAAGGAATCCCTGGAGGGGATACAGGAGTTTACTGAAGAAGGAAATCAGGAGGGCAAAAAAGGTGGTACATGATAGCCTCGGCTGAGAGGATTGGCTTGCATCCAAAGAGGATCTTTAAGTATATTAAAGGAAAAAAGAATAACTAGAGAGAGAATAGGATCCGAAAATGTGTTGCTGGAAAAGCGCAGCAGGCCAGGCAGCATCCAAGGAGCAGGAGAGTCGACATTTCGGGCATGAGCCCTTCTTCAGGATTCCTGAAGAAGGGCTCATGCCCGAAATGTTGACTCTCCTGCTCCTTGGATGCTGCCTGACCTGCTGCGCTTTTCCAGCAACACATTTTCAGCTCTGATCTCCAGCATCTGTAGTCCTCACTTTCTCCTAGAGAATAGAATCCCTCAAGGATCAAAGTGGACATGTATGTGTAGAACCACAGGAAATGGGCTAGGTCCTCAATGAATATTTCTCCTCCTTTGTTTACTGTGGAGAAAGACAGGAAGACTTGGGAACTTAGGCAAGTTAGTAGTCATATCTTGAGGACAGTCCATAATTACAGTCGAGGAGGTGTTGGATGTATTCAAATGTATGAAGGTGGTTAAATCTCCTAGTCCTGACCAGATCTTTCCAAGAACACTGCAAGAGGCTCGAGAAGAAATTGTGGGGGCCCTGGCTGATATTTTTGCATTATCATTAGCCGCAGGTGAGGTCCCGGAAGACTGGAGGGTAGCAAATGTTATGCACTAATTCAAAAAGGGCTGCAAAGAAAAACCTGGGAACTATAGACCAGTAAGCCTAACATCTGTTGTAGATAAGTTACTTGAGAAGATTCTGAGAGATAAGATATATGTGCATTTGGAAAGAAAGGGATTGATGAGGAATAATCAGATGACTGTGCATGGGAGATAATGCCTCACAAATTTGTTAGAGTTCTTTGAAGTGACCGGTAAGGTTGACAAGGGCAGGGCAGTAGACGTAGTCTGTATGGATTTCAGTAAGGCCTCCACATGGTAGGCTGCTCTGGAAGGTTAGATCGCATGGAATCCAGGGGGGTGCTGGCAAATTGGGTACACAGTTTGCTTGATGGTAGGAAGCATTGGGTAATAGTGGAAGGATGCTTGTCGGACTGGAGGCCTATGAATAGTGGAGTGCCTCAAGAGTTAGTGCTGGGCCTATTGCTGTTTGTTATCTGTATCAATGAGATATAGATGAGAATGTACAAGGCATGATTAGTAAGTTTGCAGATGACACTAAAATAGGAAGTCTCATGGACAGTTATCAGAAATTGCATCAGGACCTTAATCACCTGGGGAAGTGGGCTGAGAAATGGCCAAATGATTTTAATATAGATAAGTGTGAGGTCTTACATTTTGGAAAGTCTAATCAAGGTAGGAGTTTCATGGTGAATGGTAGGGCCTTAAGGAGTGTAGTGGAACAGGGAGTTCAGATGGACAGTTCTCTGAAAGTGGAGTCACAGATAGACAGGGCAGTGAAGGCAGCTTTTGGCACACTGGCCTTCATCAGTCAGGGCATTGAGTATAGAAGTTGGGAAGTTATGTTGCAGTTGTACAGGATATTGTTGAGGCTGCAGTTGGCGTATTATGTTCAGTTTTGGTCACCTTGCTATAGGAGGAATGTTATTAAACTAGAAAGAGTGCAGAAGAAATTTATAAAGATGTTGCCAGGACTCATACTAGGACTTTTTTTTCTTTAGAGCATAGGAGACTGAGGGGGGTGTAATAGAAGTGTGTAAGATCATGCGAAGCATGGACAGGCTGAACGTACTCAGTCTTTGTCTCAGGGTTGGGGAAATTTATGACTAGAGGACATCAGTTAAAGGTTAGAGGGGAAAGAATAAAAGGGAACCTGAGGGACAATATTTTTACACGGAGGGTGGTATGCATATGGAATGAGCAACCAGTGGAAGACGGGTATATTAACAACATTTAAAAGGCATTTGGACATTTACATGGATAGGAAAGGTTTCGAAGAAACGTGGAGAATGTGCAAACTCCACACAGGCCATTAGCTCTGGCTGCAATCAAACCTGGGCGCCTGGCTCTGTGAGGCAAGTGTGCTTACCACTGAACCACCGTGCTAAATTCAGAGAGGTGAGTGAAATTTTAAAACAAAGAACTGGAGTAGGATATTTAACAGTAGTCAGTAGAAGACATGAGTATCTTTAAAAAAACATAATGCTGGGCATGCAAGGCAGACCTCAGTCTAAGATCAGAGAGCTCTGGTTAAACATGCATGTTTCTGAATGAATGACTGAGTGAAATTAAAAATGAATGAAGAAGGAAAAGTGCGCATATATCCATGCGTGGAGAAAGATGGATTCTCTAAGGTGAATCCATCCATCTAGCATGCAAAAACAAATTAAAAATTAAAGAGAGACCTAGAAAAAATGTGTTTGTGGCTGTAGAGGCAATACATGATAGCAAAAGTGATTTCAGTATTGCTACAGCAGGGACTATCAAAGAGAAATAAGAACAGTAAAATATAGAAATTGCATTGAAAATGAGCATCATCAAAAAAGTTAATAATCTGAACAATTATTATCTCCAAGTATTCTCTGGAGAAAACAAGAATAATATGTCTCCCACCCCTAAAATGAATCGGTGGCATAATTCAGCACTAATTAAAGAAATGGGAATACCAGGCAAATTGAAATGGTTAAACACATACAAATTCATAAATAGAGCAATTGGTTATATTTCCATAACACTTCTAAAACATCTTAAGATCCTCCACAGGAGTATTATCAAAAAAGGTAAAACCTTTTCATCAACTTCCATTTTTATAGTACTAAAATGTACTAAATGTCCTACAGCAACTTCACAGCTACGCTATCAATTTTGATTCTGAGTCATGTAAGAAGATATTAGGATACATGCTCAGAGAGGAAACTTAGAAACGTATAAAACAGAAGCATAGTGGGCTATCTAACTCTGTAAGCCTGTTCCACCATTCATTATGATCAAGGCTAACTCAGCATCCTCTTTCCACTTTCTCCCCATATCCTTTGATCCCTTTAGCCTGTCAATTTATATCTCCCTCCTTGAAAACATTTAATGTTTTGACATCGACTACTTTCTGTGGCAGAGAATTCCACAGGCTCACCACTGTCTGGATGAAGAAATTTATCTTCATGTCAAATTCTAAATGACCTGCTCTGTATCCTTAGATTGTGACCTCTTGTTCTGGACTCCCAGTTGTCAAGAACACCCTTCTTGTGTTTGCAGTGTCTAGCCCTGTTAGAATTTTATAGGTTTCGATGAAATCCTGTTTTGATACTATGGCTTTAAGATGTGTATTTTGTCCTGGATTTCTTATGAAGAGAGACTGAGATAGAGGTGGCAAGCAGTCTGATCCCAGTCAATAAAGTAAACCAGCTTGTGAAGCCTTGGTTTTGTTTTTTAAAGTTTGAAAAATAGAAGCAGCTTGGAGTCGTGAGCTCAAGCTCCCACAGAACCAGGATTTTAGTTTAACTTTCAGTAGTTACTGGGGTCTGAATGTGGAAGCTGAATGTGGAAACTTTGTTTTTTTCTTTCTGTGACAGTTAAAAGCTTGATTCTCTTCCTGCTGCTAGAATTGTATTTTATGCAATTTGCCTTTGCCAAGGGTGTGTTTGTGGGAGAAAGTGAGGACTGCGTTTATGGGATGTTACTATATTGTAACAGTTGCTGTTTAGTAGTTAATTGATTTAGTATTCTGGGTTTTCTTTTGTTTGTATTTTAGCTATTGTGTAAGAATAAATAGTGTTTTGCTTCAAGCCTGGTTGTTTGACCAATTAAATAGCCTCTGGAGCACAATGCCTTTCATTTGCCTTTTAAAAAAAACAAATGAAAAAGGCTATCTTCTTAATATATTTTGACGGGGTTTGGTCTGGTCCATAAAAATACCCCTCATTTTTATAAAATTCCCTGAATATAGTCCTAACCAATCCAGTCTTTCTTCATACGTTAGTACCTCCACTCCAGGAATCAGTCTCGTAAACCTTCATTTCACAACTTCCATAGTCAGATAAAGAGACCAAAACTGCACGCACTACGCCAAGTGTGACCTCACCAAGACCCTTTATAGGTGCAGCAAAATATCCCTGCTTCTGTATTCAAGTCCTTTGCTGTGGAGGCCAGCATATCATTAACCTTTTTCACCACTTGCTGCACCTGCAAGATTATTTTCAGCGACTGGTTTACAAGGACACCCAGTTCTCATTGCAACCTCCCCTTTCCCAATTTGTTGCCATTCAGGTGTGTTCTCATTTTTGCTGCCAAAGTAGATAATCTCACATTTACCCACTTTGCACTTCATATGCTATACATTTGCTCACACACTCAACTTGTCCAAATCTTACTGAAGCATCTCTGCATCCTCTCAAAGTTCACTCTCTCACCCAGCTTTGTGTCATCTGTACATTTATTACATTTAGTTTCCTCCACTAAGTTATTAATATACATTATGAATAGTTGTGGTTCAAGTACTGATCACTGTGGTACCCCAATAGCCCCTGCCTGTCACTTGTTAAAAGACCAGTTTAATCCGACTCTTTGTTTCCTGTCTGCCAACCAGTTTTCTATCCATGTCAATACACTATCCCCAGTCTCATGCGTTTTAATTTTACATGCTAGTCTCTTAGTTGGGACTTATGAAAAGCCTTCTGGAAGTCCAATTAAACCACATCCACTGGCTCCTCCTTACCAAGTCTGCTAGTTAAGTTCTTGAAAAATTCCAGTAGATTTTTGAAGTCTTATTCTTTTCACTCAGGGTATCGCTAGCTGGGTCAGCATTTATTGCCTGCCCCCTCGTTGCCCTTAAGAAGGTGGTGGTGAGCTGCCTTCTTGAACTACTGCAGTCCATGCGCTGTAGGTTGACTCACAATGTCCTTAGGAACGATTTGCAGGATTTTGACCCAGCAACAGTGAAGGAATGGTGATATATCTCCAAGCAGGATGATGAGTGGTTTTGAGGGGAACTTGCAGATGGTGGTGTTCCCATATATCTGCTGCCCTTGTCCTTCTGATTGGACCCGTCTGCGGTTTAGAAGGTGCTGTCTAAATACTTCTGGTGAATTTCCACAGTGCACTTATAGGCAGTACACACTGTTGCTACTAAGCATCAGCGGTGAGTGGAGTGGATGCATGTAAGTGTGGCGCCCATCAAGCGGTCTGCTTTATCCTGGATGGCATCAAGCTTCATGAGTGTTGTTGGAGCTGCATCCTTTCCTAGCAAGATTTGTCATGCATCATTTCTCGTTAATCAATCCATTCTCACTTTGTCTATTTCTGTCACTGTTTTCTAAGTGCTGTCCTGTTAAATCTTTTACTGTAGCATTTTCCCCACTACTGATATCAAGTTGACCAGCCTATAATTCCCTGTTTTCTCTCTACTTCCCATTTTAAATAGTGAGGTAATATTAGATTCTTGAAAGGTGATCACCAATGCATCCATTATTTCAAGCGGCATTTCCTTAATTACTCTAGGATGTAGGCTCGAGGGATTTATCTGTCTTTAATCCCATCAATTTCCCCAACATCATTTCTGTACTAATACTGATTTCCTCCAGTTCTTCCCTCGCATTATACCTGTGTTTCCTAATATTGCTGGTAGAAAGTAAAATATGTACTTAATTGGTCTGCCATCTCTTTGTTCCCCATTGTAACTTCTGTTCCTGATTGTAAGGGACCTACATTTGTCTTAACCTTTTTTCCTCTATGTATATCTATAGAAGCTTTTGTAATCATTTTCATGTTCCCCGCAAGCTTACTCTTGTAGTCTATTTTCCCCCCTCTTAATTAATCTCTTTGTCCTCCTTTGCTACCAATCCTCAAGTCTGCTGTCTATTTGGCTAATTTATATGCCCTTTTATAGATTGATTATAAGAAGCTTTTAAATACTGTAGATAAAGCTAGAGAGGTATTTGGGAGGGTATTACTAGGGTTTAGAGCCTTGACAGTTGAAGTTACTGCTGGCAGTAGTGAAGGGGTGAAAATCAGGGATGCACAAAATACAGAATTGAGGAAGCATGCAGCTATCAGGCTTATAGAGCTGGACAAAGTTCCAGAAATGGGAAGGGATGAGATTGTGGAGCAGTTGAAAAGAGATATGAGGATTTTAAAATTGAGGCTTTGTCAAACCAGGAATTAATGTAACTGTGTGAGCACAGGGATAATAGGTGACTTGGTCCAACTTGGATAGATTGTACTTATTCTATTGTTTCAAGAGAGATTTGTGAGGCACTGACAATTATTATGAAGCGTCAGTGAATATCCAAATGCTACTAGTAGTTTGAAACAAACTCACCTATTGATACATTCTTTAAAAATACTGATAAGGCAGACAGCCAATTGCAAATCCAGTTTTGTTAATTCATTTCCATGCCAATCATGAAACCTCTTATCAAGGAAGAATCATCTGTCAAAAACGACACTGTAAACAGCCTTATATGAGCAGATACTGTTGGACTAGCCTCAGTAATATCCCTGAGGCAGTAATAACCCAAGTGGTAAACCAATTTAAGAAAGGACATGCAATGAAGTTCTGGACCAAAGGCTACAGCACTCAGTAAGAAAACTAAGCAGCATAAGTACCTGTACTGTGGTGTTCAAATAACTAAAGATGAACTTGAAAGCAACCTTGTTGTTACAGTGAACTGACATGTTTATGTTCAATCAATTAAGACCAGAAATCACTAACGCAAATGTAATATTGAACCACCTAATCAAAACTTTGGATCAAACTTATTGTGTTGTAATCAGACCACACAGGAAGTGGTAGCAA
Organism: Chiloscyllium punctatum; assembly: GCF_047496795.1. Taxonomy (NCBI): domain Eukaryota; kingdom Metazoa; phylum Chordata; class Chondrichthyes; order Orectolobiformes; family Hemiscylliidae; genus Chiloscyllium; species Chiloscyllium punctatum. The sequence goes on from NC_092784.1 coordinate 49,528,839, forward strand.
AGAAATAAAGGAGATAGTCACACTGGAGGCAACATTTGTTTGGCTCCTTCAGCATAATATGGTGCCCCAATCTGCAGCAGCATTATAAATGCCATTTGATACCAAGCAATGAAAATAAATATTCCTACAGATGACCAAAAAGACTTGGTATTAGAGGCAGAAATTTCATTTAAGGTAGAACTCATTTAAGGAGTTTCTTAAAGAGCAGGCAGGGGTACAGGGGCTTCTGGGTGCTTTGTATGTACTGATAATTGTGCAAACACCTTCTAAATGCCAGTCAACAAGATTCCCTTCCACTGATCCTGTGCACTGTGCCCAGTTCCTAGCTGCACCCTGGACACTATGGGCAATTTAACATAGCCAATTCATCTAGCCTGCACGTCTTTGGACTGTGGGAGAAAATCCACACAGAGACAGACACAGGGAGAATGTGCAAACTCCACACAGGCAGATGCCTGGGGGTGGAATCAAACCTGGGTCCCTGCTGCTGTGAGGCAGCAGTGCTAACCAGTGAGCCACCATGCTGACCCCTTTTTTTTTATGCTTCCATACATCTTTAACCAGTCACCTAGCAAAGGCTGGCTGTTCCAAATTATCTTGAATATTAGCCTGGCCTATCACAATAAATAACTAAACTGAAAATAAAAATATAACAACTAAACACAACATATATGCAACATGATTTGGAGATGCCAGTGTTGGACTGGGGTGTACAAAGTTAAAAATCACACAACACCAGGTTATAGTCCAACAGGTTTAATTGGAAACACTAGCTTTCGGAGCACTGCTCCGTCATCAGGTGGATGTAGTGTATAAATAGTTGAAGGAAAATGCATTATGATGGTCACTGATCTTTTCAAAAACATTAATAGACATATTGATAATATTTACACTTTTATCAACTTTATTGAATTGAATTAATTTGATCCATGCCTTTATGGTGTGGTCATAGAATGAATGACCCTTGTTTTTTTGAATAGACCGCATTTGTCGATTCTTTTGACCGATCTCGAATCAAGAGGCCCTTCTTGAGGGGTCTTAGATCTTCACAAACAGTTTTATTTAGTGGCTCATTACTCAATGGAAAACCAACTCTTCGAGTTCTATACCAAAATGCCTTGCCTCTTGGTGCCTGAACAAATTACCATTGATTATGTTTTTGTAGATTACTTCTTTGGTGTTGCCTTCTTGCTAAATGAGAACATTTGGCAATGCGTTTCTATGACAGGAATAGAAGTGGGAATATTGGGAAGGAAAGTTTGCCCACCCTCTAGTAAGTCAGCAAATAGGACGTAAGTGGCTTATCTTAGAAGTCATCCGTTTTTTTAAAAGGGTAGCATACCTGAATAGGATGATTGGATAGATAAATTGTAATTTTAATATCAGTTTGTTACCAGATTAAGCTGTAGTTTGTGCATTAAATTGTATCACATTGCCAATTTTTTTAATAGTTTGTAAGCATAAATTATTATTCATCACCCTGTGTGCAGAAGTGATTAATTTGATTACTTCAAAGAGTTAATAAGGTTTTGCTTTTTTTCTATCAATGACAGAAAGCAATTGTTTCTGTTGAGTGGGAAGTTCAGACATGGGTTGGGTATATATGTTGATTGAATTTCCTTACACCACGTTACAATTGTTTCAGAGTGCATTTTAAGTTGGATTCTCTATAATGTATAACTTTTCTCCTGAGCAGAGACTTCTAGTACAGAATGTGGTACAGTCAAAAGTGGACCAGTTCCCGCAGCTCCAGCTGCTGGGAGTCCAGCAGGTAAAAGTAATGCATCAGGTAACAGTTTTAGAGATGTTACTTAGATTATGAATAGGGATGCCACAAATTCTGTTAGTAATTTACTGAAAGACATTCTTAATCCGTGATTGATACTCCTACAGTGAATTATAGCATTAGTGAAAAAAATTCAGAATAATCTTAATTAAATCATCTTGTGCCAAATCTTTCATGGGTACGGATGCTGTTATCCTGCTCTTAGTATCGTTGTAATAAAAGAAGAAGAAGAATTGGTATGGTTATGCAGTTTCAATATTAATATCAATCCTTATCGGATATCTTTGTAGATTGCAGTAATACAAATTTGTGGCAAATATTGCAAACTATTGAGTGTGTATATTTTCCACAAGTGATTAAATTTGTTACCTGACAGTTATGTCTCATTAAACTCTACTAATCAGTTCACTAATACATTTCTTCATAGTGTAAAACCATAAATGATTTGTCATTATGAATGTTAGGGCACCTTTGGTTGGTAGACATTCACAATATAATCTTATACCTGACCAATGGCCATTTCAACTGTACTAATGAAGGAACTTATGTCTTTTGGAGAGGTGTTTGGGGAGAGGAGTGTGGAATGTGGGAGGGGAATGTTATTGGCAGAGAATAGAGGAAGTGAAAAAAAAGTGATTACTTTTGAGTGACAACTTTCCACCAGAGATGTGGAGTAATGCTATTGGGGGAGCTATTTCATGTTTGACCAGGTCTGCAGTCAGATTCTGCTCAGTTTCAAGTATACCAGAATCTTCATATATTCAATAATTCCTGGAATTGCTCTATTATTTCTTTCTTCAAAAGGGGTCACTGCAAAGATCCACTTCAGTGTAATTTACATTATTGTCTCATATGCTTGACACCCTTTTTCTTTGTCAAACTATTCCATGAACGCAATCTTCCCTAAGAATTATTCCAGAAATATATGCGCCCACTGTAGAAGTCTCAAAGTCAAATTTACAGAAATTGTGTGAACTATACTCATTTTAAACTGCTTTGTGACTTTGTGTTGCTACATCTAAATGCATTACATCATCTAATGTAAACAAAAGGCGCATTAGCTTAATTACCAAGTGAATAAAAATGTTCTCAATTAATCTGAAAGAATTTAAAATGAAACAAATCTTACATTGGATGATTGCTTCAGTTTTATAGTCTCAAACTGCTAGGAAACTGTTAAGGAATTATAGCTGTAAGAACTTCAATTTGTTCTAGCAATCTAAGTTTTATTTTTAATTTCCAGTAAAACGGTAACAGATTTTTGGGATAGTAATGATAAATTGTATCCTTAATAAAGCAAGGATAGTAATAATTCCATAATGTTAGAAAAGGATGTAAAACAATAAATCAATAATCAAATTAACAGGAGAAGAGGTTTAAAATAAAAGAGAAATATTTTTAAACAATAAATGGTGATGTGGTTAATTATTAATATCTAAGTTACAGTAAAGGCCTTGGGCTGAATTTAAAATTTACATTCCATAATAAAGTGCAACATTGTAAACTCTAGGTCAACTGGTAAGTACTGATGTTAATAGCCCTCAGGAATGGTTCCTATTCAATGTGCTTTCATTACTCATTATTGTTACTTGTATGGACCAGTGTAAAGTCTACTTCATCTTTTTCTTAAAATAAACTTAATTTGTGTTGACAGTTTATTCTGCATATCCTGGATTTCTCCACACTGCAATTGCAGTACCCACGCCTATCCTGCATAATCTTGGATTGCTGGTGCACAATGTAGTGATGATATTAACTTTCAATTTTAACTATTAACTTTTAACTTTAGTGCCTCACAATGTTTAGCCAATATAATTTGACTACAAACAAAATGCAGTGGAAAAATAGTGCAGTTATCAGTTGGAGTAATTAAGTACAGATTTTTGATAATTAACAGATTATTTAATCCTAGTGCTGTTGATGTTAAGGATTTTCAAAGCTATTGTTTGTTGTTTAGAGATCTGTGACCAGTTAAGTCTCTTATGCATTAATGTGTTTATGAGTTTAGTTTATACTGAAAGTACTTGTGTCTTGGTTATTCAAATTTTTTTTAGATCTTTACCACGACATGTTTTCAATTTGTTTGGTTTATTCTAAGCATTCTTCAATCTCTTCGGTTTAATTTGAGATCCAAATTATATACTAACAGCAGAAGAGATTATTCAGTTTATTATGTCCATACTAACTCTGAAAGTTGTACCCACTTAGTTGCATTGTCCTGCCCTTTCTTACCCATATTCTTCGAATCTTAAAAATAAATCTCTTTTCCTTTTGTAAGCTATTGCTATGAATTTTTTCTTCATCATTTTTCTGACAATGGTATTCCATGTACAAGAACACTTTGATTTTATTTTTGATGTCAGTCTTTGGGGATGATGTTGGGAAAAAAAACTTTCAATGATACTTGTTACCTTTAATGCTATGTTTTGAATTCTTGACAATTCTATTTTGATTGTGGATTTGCAAAGCTTTGAGATTATATTTAACGTAAAAAATATTTTGCAGTCTTTTATTTTAATTGTGCTGCTATTTGAAATTCATTTTTAGCATTGCATCAGGGAAAATTTAGCAGATTAGAGCACTGCCTTTTCAAACGAGCAAAAAAGTGTTGTGGTTTGGACATCCCAGCACTTCCTTTTCCTTTCATTTATGTTTTTCAACCATCGCATTGATGCTAATATGTCATCAAAAGGCTTTCTGTGGTTGTTGATGAGATCAGGTATTAAGCATTACTCACTTACACAGACAGTGCAGATTTTGTCTCTCTTGATAAATGGTGAGTTTGCATTAAAACTACCACTTAAAACGTGTATTTTGTCAGCGTAGGATTGATTGTACAGTTAATTATTCATTACATTTTACTTTCTTGATCTGTTTGTGAAACATATGCAACCTTACAATGAAGGAAATTATAGCTTTTTTTTCTTCTGGCTTTCCACAAACAAGTTGATTCATAAGGAAATTGGTGAATTGAATAGAAACAATGGGCAGAATCTTTTGCTGCTCATGGGAGGCAGGGGAACATTCCTAAATATGAATTAGGAACAGGCCACTCAAACGTTTTGTGCCATTCCATAAGATCATGGTTTACCTGATAATTTTTATTAATTTTGTCTGTCCTTAATAACTTTTCATCCCCTTGTTTATCAATAATGTATCGTGCTCTGCCTTAAAAATATTCAAAGGCTGTACTTTAACTGCCTTTTGAGGAAGAGTGTTCAAAAGAAAACCATAAGTTAACTTACCAAGAATGGTCTAGAACAATATTGGTTCTCAGAGGTTTGAGAGCAAGCCAAATTATCCAATAGCAAACTTTGGGAACTTTTTTTGCATATATTTGCATATCATTCACGCTCATTAAAATGCACTCTCACCAGAATTAAATGTACTTCTTGAATAAGATTCTCCACAAGTGAGAAATGTGTGCCATCAGAATTCCAACTGCATACAAGTGATGTGTAGCAGGCAAGATATTTTACTTGCTGGAGTTGGAATGAGTAGCAGTTGTTCTTTCTCCTTGGGAAACATTGATTGATCCATGACAGGCCATGACTGAGATCAGATGGCAACAGGCAAAACGCATCAGGCAGAGCTGACCTAGGGATGGAGGAATCAGGGAAGCAAGGCAAGGTGAAGGACATGTCAAGGACAGAAGGGTATGATGGATGTAGTAATAATGTAATGTCATGGTCAGAGAGAGATAAAAGTAAAGCAGAGGGTCAGGTGGTGGTGGGGGTTGCGAGCTTTGATGTAACTGGGGTTTGGAGTGAATTTCTTGAACCTGAAAATGTAATAGCTCCAAAAATGCAGGTCCTCCAAGTGGAAGGACAGTTTGTGAAGTTTTGGAATTATTGGTGAGTATAATTGACCGATCAATGGGACTTCCTGCTAATGAGGAATTAAGTGGAAAGGAACCATGGTCAGGCGTGTTCTTTCCTCAATAGTCCTTTTTCAAACACATTAGCTGACTGCCATATGGATCTCAGTCAACTGACATCCCAGCAAAATTGGGAGAAAAAAGTGATTGTGCACTTAAGGACAGCTTCTGTTGACTCAGAGGGAGGAAGTTGTCATCCCTATGATCTTTCATGGGCAACAGAGATGGTGGACCATGCAGACAACTTCAATGTCAGAAGAATGATTTTGGGGAGAGGGATATTCCAGAATTTGTGAGAATTGAGGGTTGGCACAGTGCCTCAATGGTTATCACTGCTGCTTCACAGCACCAGGAACCCGGGTTCGATTCAACCCTTGGAGCCTATGTGGAGTTTGCATGTTCTCCCTGTATATCTAAGTTTCCTCTCAGTGGTCCGGTTTCCTCCCATAGTCTAAAGATGTGCAGATTAGATAGTTTGCCATGCTAAATTTCCCATCGTGTCCAGGTTAAGTGGAAATGCAGAGACAAAGGGATAGGATGGGGGTGGTGACTTGGGTCTGATGCTCTTCAGAGGGGTGGTGTGCACTCGATGAGCTGAATAACCTGCTTCCATGTTGTTGGGATTCTATGATTGAGGGTAGCTGAGGGAAATTAAAAGATTATGGAATTAGTTTATGATAGTTAATGGCAGATTGAGTCAGAACCATGTTTCATTGTGCTTTGTTCTCTGATAGGTGCTCATTTCTGTTAAAGTGATGGGTGAAACCTCTCTAAGGGCAAGGTAAGTTTGTTGGACTGAGGCTGAAGTTGGAAAGCTCAATAATGATTCAGTGGGCCTGCATTGTCATGACTTCCCTTACCAAGGTACTGCTCTGATGTCCATGAAAATAACTACATCAACAAAGTGATGTTGTCTATCCTCCTCCAGGATGGTATTGATCACAGGTGGGTGGAGGCCATGGTTGCCTGATATTAAGTACAGCATATGCCTTTGCATTGAACAGAAGTGTTCAGGATAGGAGGGAAGGCCTCACGAGACTTAATCATTCCATCGGTTCACAGATAACCTCAGGCATGCGTGATGGCTGATGGCTATAGTGCAACTACAGAGAAACTGACAGAATGTGACCCTGGATTCAATGAAGCAGCAGCCAGAAGTTGCAAAGGGAAGATGAAGGAGCCAGATGTCTTCTCTGATGAAGAGGAAGGGGAAGAAGATGATGTTACTTCAGGGAGTGGATGTTGCAGATACACTGACTATGGTGCAATATGGCAGACAACCCCAAGAGCCACTCATTGCCACCAGGTTCCTAGCCAAGTGTGGCACTAACCATCTGTGCACAACTATAGGCTATCATTCTCCTTGTTTGTGATTTTTATGGTTGACCATTTTGAAATGATGCACATTCCACTTGCACTCAGTGTGCTGCTCAGACAGCTTTGCAGCATCTGTGACCATAGGAACTGGACACAGCATGTATAACTTTGCACATTCACACAACTTTGGGCGGCAGAAGAAAAATTGCTGCAGACACATGGCACCAGCAAACCCAGATACACATTGCATTGGAAGCTACATGTACTTGCAATTTGGCAGTGATACATATGTCACTGACACGTTCACCGATTAAGAGAAATCTTTGGGAAGAACTCTATCATGTAAACACCAGCAAGGCATGCAGTGACTTGGCTAGTGACACTGTTCAGACAGCAGCTTCAGAGGCAGGAGAGTTGAGTGCACACCAATTGCTAGGTTTTTGGATGTACTTCAGACATCTGCCTCTACAAATGCTGTTCAATGTCAGGAAGCCTGCTCATGTCAGGAAACTCCAAGATGCCACAACTGACAATGAATATCATTCAGAACTGATTGAGAATAAGGTGCATTCTTTTGAATGTACACAACTATTGCAGCAACTAGCATGATAAAAATGCAACGTTTTTCAGCATATGTGCACTCTCCTCACCCTGATCTGTTGGAAGTGACTTGGTCACTGGGAAAAAGGACTGGTTGGGTATCCTTGGAGTGCACTGGGATAAAGTCAGTCAGGTACTTGACTAAAAGTTCTTCTTCCTGTCAATGAGCAGTGGCACTTTTCTGACTCCTTGAGCAGGACAACGAGAGACCAAGGTGTCTTATCCACCTCTTTCTTAGCAATTATTGCACTGCACCATAGCTAGAGTGATGGAGTAAATGTCTGAAGATGTATCTGTCCACCTCTGGGTGTTCTGCTGGATGAAAAATGTGGCCTCACTTTCCATCAAGGTAGCATGCCAGAGCTATCACAACAAACAAAACACAAACAGATTTCTCCATCTTTCGCTCTGGTCTGTATGAGAGCTCTGACACCTCTCCCAGATATTTACTGCTTTTCTCTGCATCTCCATCAGTTCTTAAACAGTCAGTTCCAGAGGCTTACCATCTATATGGAACTCAGCAGGGTCCTGATTTCTAGCATTGTTCCAAGTGTCAAAGACCTCTGTTGTCATTATCATCTGTCATCTGTCTGAGTCATATCCTCTATCATCTATCTGTAGGCATTTGTCTATGATACATATACTAAAATGTGATTTTAAGTCTGTGTAAGCCATTAACTGTAGAAGCTACTGCACCATAAATGCCTGAAGCATCTCCTATCAAACTTCTGTGCTTTTTATTTTTCCTTCAGTGTGTAAGCCTCTTGATTAAACAATCTCTTTGACCAACTCCTTATAAATGCAAAGTAAAGTTTTCAACACTGATAGTAACTTAATACCTGAGACATTCAGAATAACTGGAGCGAATACATGATGGACAGTTTCATACAGCACTTCACCTGTATTTCGCATAAGTATCCTTCCTCTGGATCCTACTTTTCTGAGAGGACACATTACAGAGATTTCAGTCACTTCCGATGTAAGTGTGAGTATGATATTAAGTTTTGTGCAAATCATCAGCACAAATGGACTTGACTTCCGTGTTATGTGTGAAATTAACGCGTGAAGTTGTAGGCAGAGGCATCTCCCAACGCTGTTGTCTGCACATGTCAGTGTTTAGATATGTATACACACCATAGAGTCATAGAGATGTACAACACTGAAACAGACCTTTCAGTCCAACTCGTCATTGAACACAGTATGATTGGGTACCTTTCAGGTTATAAGAACTTCCTGTGTAAATACATTTCTCTCCACTTTGCATACAGATTTAAGAGAAGAGATAGGCAATGATTGCTAACTCTCTTGCCTTTAGCAGCAGAAGATCTATATCAAAAAGCCATATAATTTTCTACATTAAATCTCCAGTAACCTTTTCTGCTCTAAGGAGATCAATTCCATGACATTCCTTAGCCTTGTGTCATTCAAGTACCTTGAAATCTTACTTTAAAAATGATGAAGAGACCGGGCCTCAAAATTGTAGTTGAGGCTTAATCGGTAACTTAAAATGTATTGGCATTACTCCCTTTTTGAACTCACTGCCTCTCTTTGTAAAAACCAAGGATCTTCTGTTTTAAAATATTTTATCAACATGTCCTTGTAACAAAGTTTTATTCATGTGAACCCTCAGACGTCACTGTTTTTGCATCCACTTTAAGATTGTTTATTTGTCATTTTACATTCTTCCTCTGAAAATGTATCACTTTGTAATTCTGAATTATATTTTATTTGCATATAACGAATACATTTTTCCTGTCACATTATCTCTCTGTGTTAATTCATATGTTATTGTCTTAAAATATTTATACTATGAATTAAGCAGTTAAATTTAATGGTGCTAATGATAATGTAATTTGGTTAAGTGTATATGGGAGCTGCAGAATGTTTTCTTGGGGATGATGTGTGTTTCCATTGTAAAGAAAGGCATAAGCTTAAAGACATTGCTAGCTGGTTGAAAGAAACTACCAAGTGATAATGCAATGTATAAGCAAAATTTCTGCACATCAAATAGAAATCAGTATGTAATGGAGAGGCACATGAGGGTGAAAATGGTTAATGTTCCTATTTTTTAAAATTGGAAGGAAAAAAAGCTACAACGTAAAGTCTGAAAACCCTTACTAAAAATAAGGTAATGAAATAATGGAAATGAAATCGTAAAAGATTTTGAATAAGGATGTTGACAAAAATGCTAGTCAATTGGAAAGGCTGATAATGAAAATTAAGAAAGCTAGAACCAGTGGATAAAATTTGCAGTTAATATAATAACCCTTGACTGGCAAGAAATACAATAATGTTGTTGGGCAGAGTCCCATCAGGGTCTGCAACCAGGACAAATATATTTCAAAAACATAGGTTGCAGACAATCTTATTGTCTGGTTCTCCTGAGTGAGGCTTGACAAACCGATATTACATTCACATTCTCAAATACTTACTGGGACTATAATTTGCAGTAGGGTTAGCACTACTTTCAGTGTGAACAGAGCATGACAATTCTTTCCCCGTCGGAAATGTGCCCACATTTGCTTCCCAGAATATTAGGTGCTGAGTCAGCCAATTGGAGTTTGCATTTAAAGGGCAAGATTCAGAAAGTGCTTTTTTAAATTGAGGTCTGTTGTAAGCTATTGTTACAGATTTATTGTCACTATTAATAAGTATCTCCAATAGTATTGCATTTCATATTTTTCTTATCTAGAGTTACAAAAGTATTTTAATCAAAAAAAAGGAAAACTGAAAACCTATGGATTTAACTAGTTTCCAAACAACTTGTCTCATATAGGTGTTAATTACTCAGATATATTCTGGACCATTTGAATTGATTGATTCTTGTCTATAGTGTTAATTAAAACACTTCTGGCCCAATTTCATAAACAGGCATGCCACATTTTCTAAAGGTGTGTTGCCAAAGCGAAATAATGCAGAATAGTATACATTTTTATGTGTTAAAAACACTATGCATAGATAATTAATCTTCTTGGCAATGATTTCCCATCACAGTGGTCCTAATTATCGTTCTTGATTCTTTTGGTAAAGCAATACTTGTGTCTAGATCTTTGAAGAGCAAAGTTGCAAAAACATCAAGGAAAGTGAGAAGCAACGAAGTACCTATCCAAAGGCCATTTAGTTTGTTCTTAGATCTAGATATTAGATATAGGTGCAGAATTAGGCCATTTTGGTCATCAAGTCTGCTCCACTATTTGATCATGGCTGATATGTTTCTCAATCCAATTTTCCTGCCATCTCTGTGAAACCTTGATTCGCTTCCTAATCAAGAACCTGCCTCTCTCTGTCTTAAAGACATGCAATGACTTGGCCTCTACAGTCTTCTACAGCAATAAATTCCACAGAATCGCTAACTTCAGTCTGAAGAAATTTCTCCTCATCTCAGTTCTAAAGAGTTGTGCCTTCAGTCTGAGGCTGTGCTCTCGAGTCCTAGTCTGTCCTACTAGTGGCAGCATTTCTCCATGTTTACTCTAATCAGACCTCCCAATATTCTGTAAGTTTCAATGAGATCTCTTTTTATCATTCTAAACTCCATCAAGTCCACAACTGCTCCTCATATGACAAGCCCTTCAGTTCTGGGATCATTCTTGTGAACCTCCTCTGGACCCCTTCCAAGGCCACTAAATCCTTACTTAGATACGGGTTCAAAACTACCCACAATATTCCAAATGCCATTAGACTAGAGCTTGATGCAGCCTTTTTTGCATCCCTGCTCTTGTATTCTAGCCCTTAAGAGAATCCTGAACTAGGATGTCTAAGGCCCTTTGTGCTGAGATTTCTGAAGCCTTTCTCCACTTAGAAAATAGTCTATGCCTGTATCAACGTCTCACTTTCCCACATTGTATTCCATCTGCCTCTTCTTGGTTCAGTCACCTAGTCTGTCCAAGTTTTTCTGCAGCCTCCTTGCTTCCTCAATGCACCTGTCCCTCCACCTATCTTTGTGTCATCTGCAAACCTTGCAACAATGCCCAAATTTCATTTGTCCAGATTGTTAATGTGTAATGTGAATAGTTGTAGTCCCAACAGACTCATGCAGAACCCCATTAGTCACACAGCTGCCATCCTGAAAAAGATCTCTTTATCCCCCAGTGTTTGCCACCTGTCAATCAGTCTCTCCTCTTTTTCAATTCAGTACCTTGCCCCTAGCACCATGGGCTTTTATTTAGCAGGCTCCAGTGTAGCACCTAGTCAGAGGCCTTCTGGAAATCCAATTAGGATGCCCACTGGCTGTCATTTGTCCTACTTGCCCATTGCCTCCTCAAAGAATGCTAACAAATTTGTCAGGCATGATCTCCCCTTGATGAAATCATGCTGTCTCAGCTCTATTTTACCATGCACTTCCAAGTACTCCACAATCTCCATCTTACTAGTAGGTGAGGTCAGGCTAACCAACCTATAAATGCCTGTCTTCTGCCTTCCATCTCTTCTTAAACAGGAGTGTTACATTAACCATTTACCAATGCTCTAGACCCCTCCCTGACACCAGTGATTCCTGAAAGATCACCAATGCCTTCACAATCTCCTCAGCTAACTCCTTCAGGCCCTGGGGTGTAGTCCATTGGTCTAGGTGATTTATCCAACTTCAGACCTTTCAGCATATTTTCCTTAGTAATGGCAATTGCACTCAGCTCTGCCCCCTAACTATCTTGAAGTTCTGATATGCTACAGTGAAGATTGATGCAAAGTACCTATTCAGTTCCTCCTCCTTGTCCTTATTCCCTGTTACTACGTCTCCTGTCTTATTTTCCAGCAGTCCAATGTCCACTGCTGCTTCTCTCTTACATTTTATATATCTTTTAAAAAAAAACTCTTGAAATCTTCTTTTGTATTACTAGTTGGCTTACTCTAATGTTTGATCTTCTTCCCCTTTTTTTTTAGTTTTCCTCTATTCTCTGGCCTTCCACAGATCTTCACCACATTGTACACTTTATCTTTTGCTTTTATGCTGTCCCTGACTTCCCTCATTAGCCATGGTTGCCTTGTCTTCCCCGTAGTATGCTAAGTCTTCCATGGGATGAATTTCTGCTGTGCCTTACAAATTACCCCCAGAAGCAACTGTGGGTACAACCCTTTACAACTGTTGATCATTGCAACATGTTGGAAAAGTTTGCCAAGTTTATTATTTAAGAAGTGTAAGGAGAGAGCACTCAATGCTTCCAAAGTCCTCTGAAAAATAATTTTAAAAGTCACCTGCTTAGGATCTGATTCCCATAAATTTTATTTTTCAGTTCTGTTTGGACACCCAATTCAATTGCTATGCTCTGTAAAGAACTGTTTCTCTGATGTCAGCTGTTGGAGAAGATTAGCTTTTCAGCTCATTGCTGCCCCAATTTTGCCCGAGCAATGTATGAAATTTCTATGGTACTATTACTGATGCTCTGACAGTTTTTATCAGAAGATGATTTTTATCATGTTCTAAATTTTATATCTGCTACGCTAAGGGAGGAGAAGATATGTGCAGCAGTTTGAAAACACTTTGTTCAGCAATCCTTTGGGTCTTCATATGACAAAGCGTTCGAAATATTAAATATGTGACACTGCAAAAAATAAAGTAAGGAAGTAAGTTGATAGCTATAGGTCAAGCTCAAAGTAGAATTAATTATTTTTAATTTTGATTTTACAGAGGTCTGTTGTGCAAACAACACCCCAGGCTGCTAAAACTAGCCAAGTTCAACAGTTATCAGTACAAGCACTTCAGCAAGTTCATGTTTCTCAGGAGGTATGTAGCATTGTTTATTTTGTTATCTCCATTCTTATATTTTCTCCACTCAAACTAACTTGGGAATCAAGTTATGGGCATTATTGATTTTGTTAATTGTAAGTTATGACTTCAGTCTGAGAAATATATGTTCTATATTGCATAGAAAGGACAGAATCATGATGATCAATGATTTATGTTGTAACAAAGGAACATTATCATCATTAATGGCAATATGAGATCTTATCATTTGACAAAGTAATTCTCATGTTGCTCTATGGTTATTATTTTCCTCAATGAGGTGGCCATTCAATTGAATCAGATTTTGTTTTTGCTCAGAAGTCACACGACACCAGGTTTTTTCCAACAGGTTTATTTGAAATCACAAGCTTTTGGAGTGCTGCTCCTTTGTCAGCTGATGAAGGTGCAGTGCTCCAAAGGCTTGTGATTTCAATTAAACCTGTTGGACTATAACCTGGTGCCGCTTGACTTCTGAGTTCATCCACCCCAGTCCAACACCAGCATCTCCACCTCAAGATTTTATCAAAGAAGCATCTAACCCAGAGCAGAAAAACCTAAGGTGAAATTACACACTTTTTTCTTATTTGAAAAGCAAGCAAATAGTTGTATCAAGACCAGATAGGGACAAGACTTCATTTCTCACTTTATAAATTTCTCTTCTCTTTGTTGAAGGCAGTAACTAATGATGGAATTCAGTTCTAAAGTTATCTTTTTGTATCATACACAATGCTTCAATTTTTGTTGTATAATTAGGATACTGACGGTTAACTATTCAAAGAAAAGAAAGTCTCATGGAATCATAGCTATGCTTTATGCATCAGACATGCACTTTTCAGCTGTAGTTCCTGAATCAGAATAGCAATCAAAGCTGATTTCCTGCCTTCCTTCTAAGTTGGAAACCATCAATAACTGGACTACAACTATTGTCCATAGTGATTTTACTCAATACAGAGCAGGCATCAAATGTATGACTATTCATTTTCATTGCATAGTACAACACAACTCTTACATTTAATGGCCGAGTCTTTTGGAGATTTTAACCTTTTTATCCCAGTTCTAGTCACTCCAACTTTGGTGGCTTTTCCCTTAGCTGCTGGAATTCTTTCCCTAAAACACTCCATCTCTTTTGCTCTGAATTTGAGCTTGTGCTTAAAGCCACTTGGATCAATCTTTCAGTTAACTATCTTAGTATTTCCTTCTGCTGTTTGGTGTCAAGTTTTGTTTAGTGTTGCCACAGTATTCAGCTTTGTTAAAGATGCTGGAGAAGCGTGTGTTGTTATTGAATTATTGGAGCATACTTTCAATGCTTCTAGTTGGCATTAACACTGCTTTGTGAATTAATATGTAACTTAACTAAATAATATGGAGAATGCAGTGTTAAGGAAGCCTGCATTATGTCTTGGTAACATCTTTCAAACTTTTACATATACTTCAGGATGCCCAGTGAGTGTAGAAAAATGCCGTATCTCAGTAAAAGCTTTATTAAAAAGTCAGTGTCTCAATAATTTTACTTGTTTCGTGATTACCTATTAATGTGAATCTATTGCATTCAAAAGATGAGGTATGCCATGCTCATGGTAGATAATTTTAAATTTCATCATTAATACAGGATACAAATCTGAATTTAACCAGATAGGGTTACATTTCTTGTAAAATTAGAAAAATGCATATTTTTATTGCAAGCATTGATTTTGTTTGAAACTTTAATCTGGAGTGAGCAAAAACAAGCCAAAATTATTGGAGGTAGGCCATATTCCACTTAAGTAGTTTTCTGAAATTTATTCTAATCAGCCAATTCTAACTTGTCTTAATAGTCTCAGGATTTGTTTGGCTTGAAACGAGCAGTTTATCTAAGGTTAAAATGACTTGCAATGATATGTTCTTTCATTTATCAGAATTAAATAAAACAAGTGTTTATATATAAACAATCTGTGGAGTCATAAGTATCGATAAATTAACTTAATTAAGTATGTCATCTCCTAGTATCTGATTTGCTTTTCACCAGAACAATAACTTATATTGAAAATTATTTACATATTCACTTTTTAACCTACTTAGGTTTGTTCTCTAATAGTTCTCTAGCGTCTTGCTGTTTCTGACTGAATGCTTCCTATTGGGATGAAAAATCTTAAATTTGGAAAAACAATCAAATTAAAGAGTTGATTGTCTTTTATAGGCAAACAATTCAATTCCATTTGCTTCCATTTTTTAGAAACCAGATAGTGGATGTCTTTATAACCTAGATAGATAAGTTAGCATTATAAAATGTGTATATCAAGTTGTTTCACAAATTCTTTTAGAGTATATTGTGAATTTTGTGTACAAGATGAGGGATGACCATGCTGGGGAATGGAATTGTTTTTGTATCCAGAATTGTCAGTTTACATTTGGCACAGATTCCATGCCTTCCCCCTTTCACCAGTCAGCCTCCCTGCACCAGTTTACTTTTTGTATTTCCCACATCTGCTTCATGACTAAATTGATTTCCCCACTTAAATTAAGAATAATCTTGTACCTTAGGTCTGGATCCCTTAGGAATTGGATTGCGGTATGCCAAAGTTAATGTTTCAGACTTAGAAACCATTAGAAAAATCTTTCAAATTGGTTGTATTTGGTCCAGTTCTGTTAGCATGTTCATCCACCTTTTGCTGTTATAACTTTATTTTGGTAGAGTATATTGATCTAGTAAGAATTATTTGCTTATATTGTACACTAGAGCACGGAGAATGAGATTTCCAGTTTGATAGAGAAAGATCAGAAGCTGCAGGTAGTTGCCGATTCTCCCAACTCAAAGAACAATATTCATGAAGAACATCAGTTAGGAAACTCCCAAGCATTGAGTCCAGAACACAAAGTACACGTCTTGCACATGATGCCCTCAACCTCCGCACCAAGAGTCGAAGTGATTCGATTTACTCCCCAGCATCTTCCCAGCACAGAGCAGAAAGTGATTATTGAGCAGGTTCCATTTTTCTCCATGTTACCAGCCAGCCCTGAGCAACGAGTCAAGGTCCAGCGAGTCCCTCAGGCACTAGTTTTTGGAACAGGACCAACTGCTCTTAAAGTAGGTCAAATAAGAAATAATAATAAGGATAAACAGAAGGCTGAGTTGTTCAAGTTCCTTAAAGATGTTTACTGTTGAAAGTTGTGCTAATTTTGTTTGTCTTTAATGTACAGTATTGTATGTTAGTGATATGCATTGTTATTTTCATTGAGATAATTAATATTCCTACAATACATTTTTATATATATATTTATTTATATATATACAGGAATAAGTAGCATTGGTTTTAAAACTTTACTACACAAATAACCCCTGAAAGCACTTGCATGTTGTTCAGGTTCCCTGCCCACAAGTTTTCAAAAACTGACTGCAACCCAAAGGAAAAACTACTGTCTTAGTTTTTCTTAAAAGGAAATAAGTAACGTGTTAGCCAATAAATTCTTCATTTTATATGGAAGTGCACCGTATGTCTAGCCACAGATAGAACAAGATCTGATGGCCTAATGGAAACTAAGGCTTTATTGATCCACATGTGAAAGTGTCTAGTGCACAATTTATAGATACTTGTTATTTAAGGATCTTCCTTCATCCAATGAATTCCTGAAAAATTACTGCAGTTTAGAAAGTATATATTCAAATGGGTAAAACCTGATTCTGAAATGGTGAGTGGACAATCCATCTTGCCCTCCTCCAGAGGTACCCAGCACCACAGAGGTCTGACTTCGTCCATTTCAATTCATTCCATATAACAAGAAATGGCTGAAGACCTTGGATATTGTAAAGGCTATGGCCCCTAAGAACATTATGAAAATTTGGGCTGCTGAACTTGCCACATGCCTAGTCAGGTTGTGCAGAATAGTTACAACTTTGACATCTATCCAACAATGTAGAAAATTGCCAACAAAAATCAGAACAAATCCAACCTGGCCAATTACTGTCCTGATTGATTACTCTCAAATATTGTCACACGGGAAACTGATAGAAAGGTAAAAGCTCATGGGATCCAGGTTCACTTGGCAAGTTGGATGGATCCAGAATTGGTTTATGCCAGGAGACAGATGTTGGTGGTAGGCAGCTTTTTGTGTGACTGGAGCCCAATATGCACTGGCGTATCACAGCGATCAGTGCTGGATTCTTTATTGTTTCTGATATTCATAAGTTATGCAGATGATAATGTGAGATGGATAATAAGTAAGTTTGCAGATAATACAAAGATTAGCTGGGTGGTTGACAATGAGGAGGAAGATTAATGATGGATATAAACAGATTTTTAAAAATTTATTCATGGGATGAGGGTGTTGCTGACTAGACAGCATTTATAGTCCATCCCTAATTATCCAGAGGGCAGTTAGGAGTCAACCAAATTTCTATAGGTACAGAGTCACATGTAAGCCAGACCAGGTAAAGATGGCAGTTTCCTTTCCTAAGTAAGTATTAGGGATATTAGTGAACCAGACAGTTTTTCTAACAATCAATTCATGGCCATCACTAGATTCTTAATTCCAGCTATTTTTATTGAATTCAAATTCCACCATCTGCTGTAACAGGATTCAAACCCAATTCCCCAGCGATAATAACATGAGGCCATTACCTGCCCTGGTCAGATGGGCAGATCAGAGGCAGATGGAATTTAACCCTGTTAATGTGAGCTGATGCTCCTTGCTGTTTGTGGTATATATAAGCAATTTATACTTGAATGTAGGCAGATTGATCTGTCAGTTTAAGGATGATGGAAAAATTGGTGAGGTGATAAATAGTGAGGATGATGGCCTTAGTTCTCAGGAGGAGAAAGACCATCTGATCAGTGGCAAATGAATTTCAATCTAGATGAGTGCAAGATGATGTACTTGGGCAGGACAAACAAAGCAAAGGAACATGTGATGAATGGTAGGACCCTGGGGAGCACCAAGGATCAGAGGGACCTTGGTGTGAAATTCACAGGTCCCTTAAGGTAGCAGGACTGGTAGATAAAGTGGTTAAAAAGGCATATGGGATATTTGTCTTTATTAGTTGAGGTATAGCGTCTACAACCTGGAAGTTTATGCTGCAACTGTGTAAAATTATGATTAGGCCACAGCTAGAGTATTCTATGCAGTTCTGGAATCCACGTTATAGGGGATGGATGTGATAGCACTGGAGAGGGTGCAGAGGAAATTTACCAGATTTACCCCTCGAGCCTGCACCACCATTCAGTAGAATGATTACTGACCTGACATTCCTCACATTCACTTTCCTCCTTATCTCAGTCATAAATTGGCACCTCATTATTCTGAGAATACCCCCTGGTCCTAGAGTCCCATGAGGGTAACATCATCTCAGCATTTACTCTGTTAAGTATCTTAAGAATCCTATATATTTCAATTAGATTTCCTCTCATTCTTCCTAACTCCAGTGAATAGAATCTAAAACTATTTAGCCTTTGCTGATATAACAATTCCTTCATTCCAGGATCATCCTAGCAAAACTTCTCTGAACTGCCTCCAATGAAATAATACCAGTGTTAGGGTTAGTACAGTTGCAGTAAGACTTCCCTACTTTTATAGTCTAAGCTGCTTGTAGTTTATTTGACCTTCCTGATTACCTGCTGCCCCTATGTGCTAGCGTACTGTATTTTATGCACAAGCACCCCCAAGTCCCTTTGTGTTCCAGCTTTCTGCAGGTTTTCCCTTCCAAAATGAACAACTTCACATTTTTACACATTATACTGTACTCCACTTGCCAACTTCTTGCTACTTAGTCAACACATTGATATCGCTCTGTAAATTGTATCTCCCTTACAACTTGCCAATTCATCTATTTTTGTGCCATCTGCAAATTTGCCTATAGGCGCATTCACTTCCCTCTTCCAAGTCATTCATTTATGCTGTAAGCAGTTATAGTCCCAGGTCTGATCCCTGTGGAACCCAGCTAAAAAGAAGTTGCCACTCTGAAAAAGAAGCCCTTCTCCCCATTCACTGTTTTCTGCCTATTAACTAATTATCTATAAACACTGATATTCTACCTCCATGATATACTACATGATGGGCTCTTTTCCTATGACTTAATCTTTTGTGAGGTACCCTGCCTTCTGAAAGCCCTAATGCATCACACCTACCCGTTGCCCTCTATCTAATCTGTTTGAGACTTCTTCAAAAACTTATAATAAATTAATCAGACACGATTTCCTTTTCATGAAATCATGCTGACTCTGCTTGATTAGATTATGGACAGTACTTCGGCTTGGTCTGACAAGTAAGATTCAGGCTGCCCAAATGCCAGGCAATAACTATCTCCAACCATCACCCTTAACATTCAAGGACATAACTATCACTGAATTTCCGATTATCAACATCCTGGAGGTCTCCATTGAATAAAAATTGAAGTGGAGCAGGAATATAAATGCTGTGGCCATAAGGGCATATTAGCAGCTGGGTATTCTATGGTAAGTAATTTACCATCTGACTCCCAAAGCATGTCTCCAGTCTACAAGGCATAACTTAGGAGTGTGATGGAATATTGTCCACTTGCCTGGATGAGTTCATCTTCAGCTGCACTCAACAAAAAAATGTCAGCACCATCCAGGTCAAAGCCACCCACTTGGTTGAAGCCCTGCCTAACACTTTCAACATTCACTCCCTCCACCATCAACCCACAGTAGTGAATGTATAGTGTATCATCTGTAAGATGCACTGCAACAACTCACCCATAGATAGCACCATACAAATCTGCGATCTCTACCCCATAAGAACAAGGGTAGCAGGTATATGGGAACACTACAACCTATAATTCTCCCTTGAAAGCCAGACCCTGACTAACAACTGTAATACTGTTCCTTCACAGTCACTGGT
The DNA here is from genome assembly GCF_047496795.1 of Chiloscyllium punctatum. NCBI lineage: Eukaryota > Metazoa > Chordata > Chondrichthyes > Orectolobiformes > Hemiscylliidae > Chiloscyllium > Chiloscyllium punctatum. Next base: position 49,548,969 of record NC_092784.1, read on the forward strand.
TCAAACTTCTGGAACTCCCTCCCTCCCTAATAACACAGTGGGTATAGATACACCACATGAACTGTCGTGTTTCAACAGGGAGCTCACCACCAATTTCTTGAGGGCAATTAAGGCAGCAAACTAAATTAATTTTTTAAAATCTCACATTTTTTAATGAATCAATTTATTATAACCACCCTATCTGAATTTTTAAAAAACATTTCATGTTAATAAACTGGAATTGTTCATGTGTCATCATGTAGGTGGAAAATCATGGCTTAACTTTTGATATTCATTTAAGTTGAGCTCCAAAGTTCGTATCTCAGCATAAAGTTGCATTATTACAATTTTTAATATTTTAAAATAGCATGTTAATGCTAAACTCACAATGGATTGAGTTTTTGAAGTATTCTAATCCTAGTGATGCTGCTGGTACTGATGAGCTGTTATCCTTTGGCATCTCAGGGACAGTATACTTGCCCCATACTGGACTTTCCGTGGTAAAATTCCACTCACAATAACCTGGAGGCCCAAGTGCCTGACCAGGATTTAATCCTGTCAGTCCCGCCAGAATGGTTATGGCAGGGTTGCCACCATGTACAGTGGCTGCTGAATAGTGATCATAAAAGGAAATGAAAGCTCATCCTAATTTGCATGACCCAATGCTGGCACCATTTACATTTTAACACACTGATTTATGGAAGCAGTATTGCTATAATGGTATTTAATGCCTTGCGAGCTTCAAATAATAATATCAAACATTTCAAATGGTTTCTCCCCCCCCCAGCACTATGATACACAGAGGTTAAGAAGTTAGGGCCATTATTAAGGAAGATAGTCTAGCAGTTTTGGTTCAAGACAAATGTTTTGATATCTTGGTTTGTTAGTTAATAAATAGTACCTCCTGATTAACCTTTCCTTCCTGATGACCTCCATATTAGGTTCAGCAGTTACAACAGGTCCCAGTGCAGCCGGTTCAGCATGTCTACTCGAATCAAGTGCAGTATGTAGAAGGGGGTGATGCCAGCTATACGGGAAGCACAATGTGAGTAGAAAGAAAGCATTGTAAGAATACTTCAAGAACTGGTCAAGGAATATGCAAGTTAATGGAATCTGTGTTATTTTTAAGGGTACAACTTCATATAATTACAATGTCAAGAAAACAGCATAGAACCTGAGGGCCACTAATGGATAATTCTTAATTCATGCGAGTGAATATAATGTGGGTCATTATCCTATCACAGAACATAAACTGCATATTACAACAGTGGCATCATCACAGCATGGTAAAATTTCTTGAAGGGAAAGTAAAGAGACATCATCTTAGAAAAGAAAGAAAAATGTCACCCAAGATGACCAATATTAAGAGCCAGTTATCCCTCAAAAATACATTTCTGTGTGCTAGAGGTGAAAAGTTCAGGGTTTGAACAGTCAAAAAATAAACTTCTGTGGTTATAAATTGCATGCTCATAAAAAGCCATTTAACTTTCATGAGTGAAGACAAACCACAAATGAGATGGTGGGTGCTGATTTCAATAAGTGTGGTTATAGTTTATAGCAAGCAGAATTAGTTATTTTTAAAATAACTTATTTTGAAATTCATTCCTATTGATGAACTAAAATAATTAGTTTTGACCATTTTGTGATCATCTAATTCTGGCCAATTGCACATTCCCAGGTTTAGTTGCGTCAACATTATTTGCTGTGCTTTCAGTTGTTTGGAACTTCAACTGTGAAATTCCCTCCCTGGATCTATCCCCCTTTCTACATTTCCACCTGGAAGATGCTTCTTAAAATTTCCCTCTTACACCAAGCTTGAATCATGTGGCCTATTATCTATTGCTGTGTCTTGATGTTGATAATTTTTAAATTGGTATGCTTGCTTAGAAGCTTGGGACATTGTTATATAAGAGTACTGTACGAATTCAGGTCATTGTTGTGAGATACTTGTGCATTTCTAAGTGTTTAATCTGAATGTCTGTTTTAAAGATTGATTTTCACACTTATAGGCTCCTATATTTGCAGCTAAAACATCACAAATATTAATAGTAAATTTACATTACAATAAATGTTCTGACCAATACAGCAAGCTCTCTTTTAAGCAAGTTTTAAAATCAATATTTACATTGATCACTGAAACAAAAGCTGAATTGCAACCATCTGTCTCAGGATTTCAAATTGTAGCAAGTGTATAAGAATCATTACTGACCTGTATAGTATTTAAACTTATGAAATTATCAAGTTATATTTGTTTTTAAAAGACATTTTCTGTTCTTCCTCATTTTTATTACTACTTGCTTCTAAAATAGTTTATGTGGTGAATTACTCAGGATATCACTCAGGACATTCAAAACTTTCCATATTCAAAAGTTCTATGAAATGTTATAGTAAATGGTGTAACTGAGCATGTTTTGAAACTGCAACGACAATTCATGTACCTGATGCCTGCATTTTTATATTTTCTTTACCATAGTAAGTGCCTACTGTGTTTTAGAGGAAAGTGAAGATCTATGGAGCAAATTTATTAGAAGAACTGCATGCCTACTGGGCAACCAAAATAAGGCATTTAATGTAGAGTCTCTAATATGGTTTGTTTATCTTTTATATTCGCTATTGTTTTGTAATGCTGCACTTCTAAATATAAGTAGGCAACTGTCACTGGAGTCATTTTTGTGGAACCGCTGCCGTATTTTTTTCATTTCAGACGTTCAAATACCTACCCTTATTCAGAAACTCAGCTGTACAACCAGAACACAAGCGGGACTTACTATGAATCTCAGGGGACACCAAACCAGGTTGCCACGCCGGTGACTTCGCAGAACGTGGTCAGTAGTGGAACGGTGCCAATGTATGTCACGGGAGGGCAGATTGTGGCCAACCCAGGAGGAGGGACCTATGTCATCCAGGGAGGTTACATGCTGGGGAGCTCCAGTCAGTCTTACAGTCACACCATGCGTGCCTCTCCAGCCACAGTGAGTCACTGGTCAACTCTTCCAAGTGCTGACTCCCCTGGGGTTTCTGTTTTGTGTTGTTCAATAAGGGTGGTCCATTAGCACAAATGTTAGAACACCTGCCTCCCAACCAGATGGTTAAGGTCTGGATCACAGGATTGCCTGTCACTATAAATTGCATGCCACTTTTGAGACCAAATTTTATCAGTTTTTGCTAGATATGATATTTCTAATTTGGGATGCTCTTTTGAAAAAGCTGAGCTGATAGACTTGCAGAATAGCAAGTGTATTTTCTGTTGTTGTTTCATGGAACAGCATTGAAAACTGTGATATAGAAATCTGCGCACCAGACCATCCTAGTCTCCAGACAGAAGGATGCTATCTATGGGCGAGCAGCACCTTGGATAAAATTGGGAATAAATACAAAGTAAACAAACATAGACCTATTTTTCTTAAGAATTTTCTGATTTGTGTTGGTGTGCATATAATGTGTAGAATAAATATATGCTTGGAATTATGTGTGGCTATATCACAACTGAGAGTTCTCATGATTTTGTGAACAGCAAAAGTTGACCCCTTAATGCTTTATATAGTCATTTGAACCCTCACCGTTATGGCCACTAAGACACTTCTGTACAAGGTAGATACAAGAGCATAATAATTAATTAATGGTTTTCTGCCTATCTTCCATATTAAGTATTGAAATGAGTAATGTTATAAAATATATATGAAATATGGCAAATCTTCTCAGGCAAATGTGAGTTTCAGTGCATTACAAGACTACATTTTCTTTTGTATATTATGCAAGTATTTGTTCATAAGCACAGTGAAGAAACCAGTGGTTTGTAACTGTGATTGTATAATAATATTAAGACCACTTCATATAGGACCTATTTATTAAGTTTGACACCTTGTAGAAACAATGTGAAATTCTGCAAAAGGTAATATTCTAACAGATAATAAATGGGACATTTCAGAACATAGTAACTTAAAACACAGAAAATAAGGCACTAATATTTTTGTGCGTGAAACCTAAATTTGATTCAAAATGAATTGGATTGTTTTATATACCTACTGAACTATTTCAGCTATTAGGTGATCAGGAAGTTTTACCACAATTATTATGCATTTTCGTTATTCTCATTAAATGAAAGAGTGTCACCTCTGTGCTTGTGAGGCTTACTTTAGAGGTAGACATGCACGCACACATTGAGGTATCATTTCTACCTTCAGACAGAGCAATCAGAGAGAGAAAGCGATAGAAGAAAGGCAATGAGTGGAAAGATTTACAGTAAGAGGGTGGGAGGAAGATTGAGACAGAAAGAGTCAGAAAAGTAGGAAATATGGAGGAAATGATTGCAAATCAAACATCAGGAGATAGAATTATGGAGCTTGTACAATGGGGTCAGGTTTTCAATTTTCCCTGCTTGGATATATGAAAGGTGTTGCAAATTAACCTCTTAATGCCAAAATAGCCTAATATCATTTCCACTGAGAACAACTAAAATGGAACAGTTTCTGTTATGGCAACAGACCTGCAATATCATTTTTGTGTATCGGTGACAATTTGAAAATCCACCTCAGTTTAATTTGGTTTTCCACAAGCAATATATCAGCAAGATAATTAGTTATTTAAATTATTTGTGAAATGCTACACTCTGTAAATTAATCTTAAGGAAATATTTTTGAACATGAATAAATGTCTTTTATTTTGCTCCTTTGGTTTTTCAGCCTTTTAGACTGTAAAGTCTCTTTATTGTTGATGTAGCTATTTTCCAATGACACTAAATAAATGTGAAGTCTTGACAAGTTGGAAATTGCTTTAACTTAAGATTACAGTAAAATGTTTCAAAGAAGATGACAAAAGTGAAATAAAACAAACATTTTTCTTGTTCTCGCACAGGTTCAGTGGTTATTAGATAACTATGAAACTGCAGAAGGAGTGAGTTTGCCTCGAAGCACACTTTATTGTCACTACCTGTTACACTGTCAGGAGCAGAAACTGGAGCCTGTAAATGCTGCCTCGTTTGGCAAACTGATAAGATCAGTATTCATGGGACTCCGAACCCGGAGACTTGGCACACGGTTAGCTTTCTTTACCATTTTACAGGAGAGATTGATAATAATTCAGATTTGTTGATTAAAGGGTGTTTCAGAAGTATTTCATTGAAGTTGAAAACTGCATGATCTGATATTGCAAATATTCCAATGCTGAAATGTAAATTATCTTCAGCACTGCTACAGTTCCAAGTTCAACGTTTTAACAAACTGTCTCTTACAACTTCTGGAACGCACATATTTCTATGAGATTGCATTTGTAATAATGTTCGATGCAAATTTGTGATGTATTTCTAACTTCACACTATTTGTGGAATAACATGCTACTGATGGTGGAAATCTGAAATAAAAATTCAAGTTTTGGAAATTCTTAGCTGATCAGGCTGGTGGCATCTGCGGAGAGAGAAAGAAAGTTAATATTTTAGGTCAATGGTCTTTCATCACAACCTGAAAAATGACGAGATTTAACATATTCTGATTTCCGGCATTTGCAGTTCTTTTGGTTTTGATGAGATTTAACAGATTTAAATCAAGTACAAATGCAGAGAGGGAGTGACATAGTTGGGAAAGAGCACAAGAGTAGCTCCCTGATGGGGCAAAAGGCTGGAGAGATTAAATGACCAAAGAAATGATAGGGCAGGGTGAAAGGAAATGGTCATGACACAAGCAAAAAAACAAAAGATGTGTCTAGAAGACAATCAAAAATAAGAATAGTCATGATCCTGAATCACCAGTCACAGCTGCCGTCTGAAAATATGGGTGTAGAAATTATGATCAAGTTGTTGAACTCAGCTTTGAGTCTTGATGGCTGTCTAACCAAAAGATGAACTGGTGTGTTTTTGAGTTTACATTGAGTTTCATTGGCACAGAATAGAAGGCAACAAGCAAAAGGTTGGAAGAAGGGTGGAAAATTTAATGATGGGTGACCAAAGTCACATTGATTAGTGCAACACCTGATGCTGGCAGCTCTCTGATAAAGTTATTCGGCTTCTCAACATCCCCGTTTTAATTTGTATGTTTAACCTACCAGATTATTGCAGCAATATTGATATTTTGTATAAAATTTCAGCTGCTGAGAGAGCAAAACACCGGAAGGGTCTATTGAACTGACACAAATTGCCGATCTGTTCCCTAATAATTTGTATACTTTTTAAAATAACTCATTTGTTCTGAGAATGTTAGAACAACGGAAAATAGGGCTGAAATGAGTTGGGGGTTAGGATGTTTTCATGTTCTTTAATCTTTTCTTTCAAAAATATAACTTTGGCCATGATGTGATAGCACCACACTGTGGATAGAGTACAAAGTTAAAAATCACACAACACCAGGTTATAGTCCAACAGGTTTAATTGGAAGCACACTAGCTTTCGGACTGACGCTCCTTCATCAGGTGATGAAGCATCGCTCCGAAAGCTAGTGTGCTTCCAATTAAACCTGTTGGACTATAACCTGGTGTTGTGTGTTTTTTAACTTTGTACACCCCAGTCCAACACTGGCATCTCCAAATTGTGGACAGAGTAGGTGTACTCAAAGATTGGAATGTCCGAGAGTACAGTCAAAAACAATGGAAAAGAAATTCTGCAGAAGCCATAAAAGGATAAGAATACATCATAACCAGTATCTTATTTTCTGTCAAGTTTTAACAAAAGTTTAATGTCAAACAAGGTTGTGGCATTAAGCCAGATTTATCCAAAAAATGAACAGAAATAGAACTATTTTCTTGTAAGTGCAAATTTTAATAAAAGTCTATATAGTGATAATTAAAATATGATACAAGGAGAAATATATTAGGAAAACAGGCTGCAGAACTGAAAATAGAAGTAAAATAAAATTGTGATTTGCTTACAACCATTTTTAAACTTTATTTCTTGTTTTAGTTGGATTTGCCAAGTTGTTACTGGACTAATTTCTGAGGTGTGCTGAGTCCACCTCAGAACAGTAGTATTGCAGCACTTTTTAAGCTGACTTTAAGTAAATCTTCCATGCTTCAACACAAATATTGGCCACAGGCATTAGTCACTTTTACTTGGAGTGTTTCAAGTTAGCATCAACAGGAAGGGCTTGTTTATTATTTTAAAATTTTTTATATTAATTCATGGGATATTGGCATCAGTACAAGACCAGCATTTAATACACATGCTTGCAAAATGTACCTAAGTAATATTTTAGGCAATTTCAGATGACAGTTAAGTCAACTACATTGCTTTGAACCTAGTGTCACATATAGGCCAAAGCAGATATAGACACCAGGTTTCCTTCCCTGAAGGGCCTGAGGGAACTGAGTTTTTTCTGCAACTCTGGTGGTTTTCTGGTAATGATTATTGATATGAGTATTTTATTCCAGGTTTATTTAATTAATTACACCTGAATCCTCCAGCTGTCGTGGTAAAAATTGAACTAATGTGTCTAGGTCATTAATCAAAGCCTCTGGAACATTAGTCCAGTAACATTACTGTTATATTCCTAAGGTCAGAATGCAAATGTAGGTACTATGACTGCATTTTCTGGTCACCCCAACTACTGTTCTGAAACTATTTTCCTTTATCAATAGGGGAAATTCAAAATATCACTATTATGGACTTCGCATTAAAGCAAACTCACCTTTAATTCGACTGATAGAGGATCAACAACACCTGGCCATAAGGCAACAGCCATTTACACAGAAACAGAGGTGAGTGAACGAGAGAAAGTTCCCATTTATGCTGATGCTGATGATTTGCATCAATTCTGAATCAGATTGGGCAAGTTACAATTTTCAGACAGGCTTTCATATCCAAAATAAAGAATGTGTGTCTTTTTATTGTGGTGTCCATTAGAGCTTTATAAAAATGGATATTATTTCATATTTGTTGAAATAATTTGCATACAACTCTGATATTGATTAATGAGACTTTTCAGCATCCCTTTTTCCTGAGTGAATTAATTAATCCATTAGCTTTCACTATCTTTACTTTGTACATGTTTTAGATGATTGCTTATAATTTGAGTGCAAGTACATTGAGCAATGCTGGTAGTTACCTGCTTAAGAAC